>NW_022196903.1:25321166-25327668 GCF_008632895.1 Mastomys coucha | reverse complement strand
CCTCTGCCTCCCAAATGCTGGGATTAAAGGGCGTGCACCACCACTGCCTAGCCAAATTCAAGTTCTTAAGGTCTGGAAAGACCTCAGCAGGTAAGAGCACTGTCTGCTCTTCCGAAGGTCCTGAGTTCAAATCCCAGCAACCACATGGTGGCTCACAACCACCTGTAATGAGATCCCGTAATGACACCCTCTTCTGGTGTGTCTGAAGACAGCTGCAGTGTACTTATATATAATAATAAATAAGTCTTTGGGCCAGAGAGGGAGCGGGGCTGTCCAGAGTGAGCAGAGGTCCTAAATTCAATTCCTAACAACCACATGAAGGCTCATAACCATCTGTACAGCTACAGTGTGTACTCATATACATAAAATAAAGAGGTAAGTTTAAAAAAAAAAAACCAGGGCTGGAGAGATGGCTCAGCGGTTAAGAGCACTGGCTGCTCTTCCGAAGGTCCTGAGTTCAAATCCCAGCAA
The DNA here is from genome assembly GCF_008632895.1 of Mastomys coucha. NCBI lineage: Eukaryota > Metazoa > Chordata > Mammalia > Rodentia > Muridae > Mastomys > Mastomys coucha. The sequence goes on along the minus strand of NW_022196903.1, from coordinate 25,327,197 downwards.
CCACATGGTGGCTCACAGCCATCCATAAAGAGATCTGACACCCTCTTCTGGTGTGTCTGAAGACAGCTATTTACACATACTTACATATTAAAAAAAAAAAAAAAAAAAAAAAAAAAAAAAAAAAAAAAACAACAACCAAAGCTGATACAGTAAGCACTCTACCAAATATGTTACCTCCCCAATCCCTGTTTTGAAATAAGGCTCATGAGGCTGAGGGGGGCTTTTGTACTACCATTCTTCCTGCATGTCTTAGAACTCTGTGTCTCCCACTTCCTTCTTCCATAGGACTCAAGAGCATGCCCTGCTCTCTGTCCTCTCCTACCACCAGAGACGTTTCATCTGTGTCACTTACTCCTACATATCGAGTGCCTAGATCAATATGTGGAAGACACATTGGTCATATTAACCAGGCCTGGTGTGGCTCATACCTATAATCCCATCCCAGCAATCATGAGGTTGAGGCAGTAAGCTTGCCAGGAGTTCAAGACTAGTCTGGGCTACAATCTGTCTCAATCAATCAATCAGTCAATCAATCACCAACCAATCAGTCACACACCAATTCAATAGGGTGGCATACCCCCCGTGAAGTAGGACTTGGGAAAGCAGAGGCAGGAAGGATAGTTACCTCTAGATAGTTTACAGATGAAGAAACCTAAGAAAAGGAGGAAAGAAGGTTGCGTCTGAAATGTATTCTGGGTCTGGACACCTGTCTGGAGCCGAGGGGGGGAGAGCCTGCACCACAGGTGTGTCTTCAAAGGAGTTAACATGGACAGCAGATAAGCCCCGAGGCTGGATGAGGTCACTTGGCCATTAGAGAGCTGAGGCATCACATCTCCAGAACAGGGAGATGACACAGTGAAAAAGAAAAGGCAGGGTACTGGCAGTGGAAGACACAAGGGCTCTAGCCAGGATACCTAGCCCAGGAGAGCGCTCCTTAGATAGAGTTGTAATTCCCAGTCTTTTCTGTCACCCTCGGGTTTGGTGATGGGGAGTATGTGTGAGGTTGCATGTGGCCTGGCTGTGTGGGTGTGTAGACAAAACATGTCACACATGACTGGTGCTATATAGAGGTTGCAGCATCTCTCTGAACCAGACAGAAGCTGCTACTGAGTCCTGCCGCATGGACCTTAGCTCTCACTGCTCCTGAGGACACACAACCAGGTTACATAGAGATCACATGAAGTGAGCTCCAAGGTAGTTTGTTGGTTTGTTTGTTTGTTTTTTAAATTTGTGTATGTGTGTGAGTGTGCCATCATTCGTGGTGTCAGTTCAGGCATACAGCCATGGACACTAGTCCTTGCCTTCCACCTCGTTTGTGGTACCGTCTCTTCTTTACTTGCCACTGGGAATGCTGGGCTACCTGGCCCATGAGCTCCTGCGGATTCTCTTGCTTTCTGGCTACCACATTGCTGGAAGAGCACTGAGATTTCGGGCACAGGATACTACATGGGGATCTGAACTCAGGTCCTCAGGCTTACATGGCAAGCACTCTTACTACAGAGCCACATCCCCAAGGCAGGGTTTTACAGTTTTAGGTCCAAGGTCTTAGAGACTACAGATTTGATGACCTCCTGAAAGGGTCCTGACCTGCAATCTGACATTAGAGTGAGCTAGCTCTGAATGAACTACTTTCTCGGAGGAACAATCTCATGGAAGCAGGAGGCTGTTCTTGGTGGGGGGGCGGGGAGGGGATTTTCATACTGGGTAGAGACAGCCATAAATTCACCATAAGGATTAGGTGAATAGGCCACTTCAGAAACTGTTTCAGTTTCTTGTTGGCCTCTTCCACTCACTCTATCAAAAAGCTGTTTTCATCTTAGTGTCTTATTGGAACCACTATATTCTCTCAAGCTTGTTTTCTTGCCTTGTAGAAGCTGCTTATGAGATCGGAGGCCCCTCAGGTCAAGCTTGGCCTTGCCCCGGGGAAGAGATAAACAGGCCCAGAATCCATTTCTCAGATTGCAACACTGGTGAGTCAGGCAGGGTCGGACAGCTGCTCCCTCCCAGGCACCCCTTGGCTGTACCTGATAAGGAAGCTCATCGCTCATTCCAGAGCACCGTCTTGCGAGTGCACAAGTATAAACAGACACTCCCAAGCCCTGGTGTTGTTTTAGAGTAAATTATTGACATTCTGAACGGCTGAAACATGGGGGAAAAGGGAAAGCAAAACGAACAGATTCAATAGTAACTACAGTTTTCTTTAGCAAAGCTGTGGAAAAGTTTTTGAACTTATTCAGTCGAGGGCAGGCTCAGGAGTTCCTGGAAGCTCTGGAAGCAGGAAGAAAGAAGGTTAGATTAGGGGAGGTGCATTCAGGAAAGAACAAATGGCAAAATACCCAGAGAGAAATGTATGCCTACCATCGCCACAGACAGAGAAAATGAACGTTGTAGCATCCTCAAAAGCAAGTAAACAAAACCAATTTCCCCAAAGCGAATGACCTCCTCCTATAAATGATGTATAAGGAAAGGGGGAAATGGCGTGCTAAGAGCATAGTAACAGTTACATAAAACCAGTACTAGTGCCATACTACCCCCCTGGTCATCAGTATTTCTCATTTCCCCTGTGGAAAGCAGTTCATAGCATCTAAGGCTTTCACATTGATCTTTTCCATTGAACTCTGTCAAGCTACTCAATCAGGGTAGGGCATCGGAGCCCATACTTTACAAATGAGGAAATTTGAGGCTCAGGGAGGATATAAGCAGCTACTGAGGCATAATGAAGAGCAGGGAGGGGTAGATTTGTCCTAAGTAGCCAAGAGTTAAAGTACTTCCTAGGGCTGGAGAGATGGCTCTGCAGTTAAGATCCAGTGCAGCTCTTGGAGAGGATTTAAGTTTGGTTCCCAGTACCTACAAAGGGTCCCACAACTGTCTGGAACCTGTAACAACAGTTCTAGGGAATATGACTGTCTCTCTTCTAGCCTCCGAGAGGACCAGGCACATAGTACACATGCATTCATGCAAGCAGACAGTCATATGTAGTAAACAGAAATAAATCTTTAAAAAACAAACAAACAAACAACCTCCAAACAACATCATGATTCTCCTTTAGGATGTTTCCTTTGCTAAGACTGCCTGCAGGGCTAACCCTCCATTACATGTGGAGGGAGCAGCCTCACCACCATCAGTGTGGTCTGCAAGTTTCCATTATGAAACACTGCTCTGGTTATTTTGCCAAGGTTTTGCTCACAGCAGTTGCATCAGTGAAGAGGAAAACACCACGTAGAATTTTTAAGCCCCAACTCCAGGCCTTTCTTCCTTGAATGTCCCTTCATTGACCCCCTTTTTCCGTCTGTTCTGTATATATGCTGTGGTTTTAGAGGCAATGACTATGGGTCCTCTAGATGCTACTGTGTGTGTGGTGGAGGAGCAGAGAGTACACAGCTCCTGCCTCTTTGGCGTAGGACTTTATAAATGCATTTAACAGTAAGGGGTGGTCAGATAGGTGTCCTGAAATTGAGATGCCTTTTGGAATCTTGAAGGCAGAGCTTTTCTGACTTTGGCCAGCATCAGAAACATTGGGGATACTTGTTAAAGACAAAGATATTCAGGCCTCATCCCAGACCTTCTAAATCAGAATTCCCAGTGGCAGTTCCTGGACATGTGTGAGCTTAACAAGCTCCCCAGGTGATTCTGAAGTATTGGGCCAAGCTTGAAAACCACTGTCTTAGCACAGGGGTAGAAGTTAATCAGGCAGAGGAGGGTGGGGGAGACACTGTAGGAAAGCTGGTAGTAGCAATAACACCCTGGGGAGTCTGGTGCAGACAGTGAAAAAGACAAAACTTGTTTTGTTTTTTATTCCTTCAGTGATGTGATCAGATAAAGGTGGTTAGAAGTCTTTTTACACATGTCTGCTGGTAGATTTCTCCTAAGAGAAGCAATGAATTATCCTTTTTCTCCCCAGAACATAGAATGGAAGTTACCAAGGGCTGGTGGGAATGGGGAGGAGGGGCTTTACTTAAGGGGCACGTAGTTTCTGTTGCGATTGACGAAAGGTTCAGGAAATGAAGACTAGTCATAGGTGCATAATATTTCATGTATTTTATTTGCTGTTGCATTGAATATTCAAATATGGTTAACATTGCATATTTTATTTTATTAAAAAAGATTTATTATTATATCTAACTAAGTACACTGTAGCTGTCTTCAGAAGCACCAGAAGGCCTCAGATCTCATTATGGATGGTTGTGAGCTACCATGTGATTACTGGGATTTGAACTCAGGACCTTTGGAAGAGCAGTCAGTGCTCTTAACCACTGAGCCATCTCTCTAGCCCAACTTTGTATATTTTATATGTATGTTACAACTTCAAAAAATAGCTGGCATATTGAAGGGTAGAATGATAGGAGCAAATGATCTTCAATTTAGCCCTTAGTACTTGACCAAGTGTGCATCATAGAGAAAAGATAATAGATAAAGCTTTTGAGGATACTTGGCACTATTCTGCTTCTTTTACCTTGTTGGCTCCTTAGGTTTACGGTCACTTTTGAGCCCTATACAGCAGTATCCTTCAGATTTCATTGTTCAGGGAATCATCTGAGAACTTTGTTCAACTGCATATGTTAATTGAGTAGGCCTAAGGCTCTTCTAGAGGCATTTCTTCCTAGTTCTCAAATGATGATGACACTCTGGTCCATTCTGGTCGAGTTATGTAAATTTCATCTTCATTCACACTGTATCCTCAGAGTCATGAACACACGGTTGATATAGGAGTTCAGAGGGCAGAACTGTGTCTTTGTTCTGCACTATAGCTTATTTAGGGTCCTTCTATCAGTCACCTTTGTGATTTTTAAAATTACCTCAACTTTCCTCAAATTCTGTAGAATGAGGATGTTACTATCAAATTATTTCTGTTCTTTGCTGCTTCTACTGCAATCCTGGAATTATTGGCCTTGTTTGCACAGAGGGTAAATGAACCCTGCTTTGCAAGCTCTGGGGAAGCCTCACTGTAGTCTACAATCCCTGCAAACAAATTCCCTCTGAAGAGGGAGTAGAGTGGAGAGAACATGCTGGTGTGGGAATTTCCAGATTTGGACGCCAGTCTGAGTAATTGCCACTTTGGCCTCCTCCATATCCAAACAGCCTTTGTAACACTGTTGAGAGGGTGGTTCATAAAGCACATAAATGTAATCATACTGCCATTATTTACTACCATCGTTTATGTTGATGGTAACGACACTGGCAGTTGAGCGATGAAGTGTGTGGGGAGGTTGGGGGAGGGGGCGGAGGGATGCAGGATGGCAGGAGAAAGAGGAACTACATCTCCCAGAACTCCACGGACAAGCTTACACCGCGACGACGATGCTCCTCCCCTCCCACCGGCGCCCCGCCCATCAGATGACGTCACAGAGGTGACATCACGGCGCCTAGAGCGAGGCTAGGGTAGAGAGGCCGACGAGCTGGAGTCGTCGGCTTGTGGAGGAAGCAGCTGGGAGCTGGCGAGAGCGTGAGCGGGCGGGCAGGCGAACGAAAGAGCGCAGGCGGGAGGGAGCGGCGCACGGCGCGGAGCAGCGGCAGCCCGGGCCGCGGCGGAGCCTCCGTCGGAGGACAGCCGGAGCGGGCGCCTCGGTCCCCGCCCCCACTCGGCGGGGCAGTGCCCGGTGTTCCCCCGTGCGGGGGGCGGCGGCGGCGGCTGAGCGGACCCCACGGGACCGCGCGGGTGTTGCCACCTCGGCCGAGGAGCCGGCGAGGCCGCGGGGCCCTGCGAGCTGGGCCCGGGGCCCGTGACAGACGGGCCAAGGAGGGGAGAGAGGCGGCGGCGGCGCAGGCGACGGGGAGGCAGCGGCAGCGGCGACACCATGTCATCCCCCAGTCCCGGCAAGAGGCGGATGGACACGGACGTAGTCAAGCTGTATCCTTTATGGAGGGGAATTCGGACTGCGTGTGGGGCGGGTGGGGGTGCCCAGTCGAGGGCTCCGGGGCACTCCAGGCCACTGGCCGCGCCTCCCCTCCCTCCCCCGGTGCCTACGGCGGCCCCTTGGCACCTCCCCGGAGCCGAGGGCTTTCTCAGTCCCCCTTTATCTGCAGCCCCCCG
>NW_022196903.1:25314012-25321156 GCF_008632895.1 Mastomys coucha | reverse complement strand
TTTGGATTCCTAAGACGGCCCTTTCTTAGGGGTGTGTGTATGTGGGGTATAACTAGCCGCCTCCTTCGTCACCAGGAGCTCATCTTCAGGGTCTTCGCTTCCTGTTTGCTAGCTTTGGGTTTATGGACTCATTGTAGAAATTCCTGAGAGGGAAGCCTTTCTTTCTCTCTCTCTCTTTCTTTCTTGAGGTGTCCCGGTTCCTTCCACTCACAGTGCTGCTTAAACTGGGGTAACTCAAGCGACCTTCTTTATCCCTAATTCCTTTCTATATTAGGAAGAGAGTAGTCTGCCCAGGGCCCCCTCTTGTAATAGAGCTCCGAGTGTTTTAAATCAGACACTCGTGTTAAGCCTTCTGGTCTGGAGAACCTTCCTGTTTTTCTTTCTACTGACAAAGCCTGTCCCACTCATAGTGCATGCAGTGAGGACCCCCAGGCCCTCTTAGCAGGCAGGCCACCCTCCATATTGTGGAACTGACAGCTGGGAGGAAGGAGAGAAAGGAGCTCCCGAACAAAATAGCCACTTGAGCAAAACTCCCTCTCCGAGGGTACGGTTCTTGGGGACTGCTTGCCCTGATCTGAGCCAAGCGACACCTTTTATTTTCTACCCCTTCCCCCAACTTTATGAACACCGAGGTTGCAGTGGGAGAGCTGTAATTGATAAGAGTCCTCCAGGCAGTGGTTTTGGTTGGAATCCAGGCTGATTTTTTGCATGACCAGTAGAGAAATTCGCGAAGGTTCCTAAGACAAATCGAGTATTTAAAAAATGTTTTTAATTTTTGAGGGCTAATTTTGAGGGTGGGGGCGAGAGCCCAGTGTTGTAAATAGCTAATCCCCAGGGAGAGGGTGAGGGGGGGCGGTAGTGTGTGAAAGGCTGTTAACAAGTCCTGTCTCCTGTTTCTCTTTTCTGCTTTGCCCCCATCCCCCAACCATTTCCCCCGTTGCAGGATTTTGTTTATATAACTCAAGTTGTTTGTCTAGATTCTTCAAGTGAATTCCTTCTTTTATTTGTTGCTGTTTTTTATTTTTTATTTTTCCTAAACATAATGGTGGCTGTCAAAAACTTGTTAGGGAATTTGCTGAAGTTTTTTAAAAGTAGTTTTTGCATAGGATTTTAATTGGGGGATGGGAGGAAAGTTACCTAGACAAGAGTTTTCTTTTTTGTTTTTAAATTTTTTTTTTCCCACTAATCCATCTTTTCAGGAATAAGAACATGTTTTTTTCTCCTTGCCCAGGGGAGATCTGGCTAGAAATTAAGAATAGTGGTTAAACTCGCAAGTTTTAGGATTTGGAATCTACAATATAAGGGAAGGGCAATAGGAAGGACCAGAGTGCAGCCAGTAAGAAAGGGTATTATGCTAGATACACACCTAGGCACACGTGAAATCCACTCTTTCTGGGCTGTTTGTGGTTGTGATTGTTTTGTAAATGCATGAATGACAACAGAAATGCTGGCTTTTCTTACCGCAGGAAAACTTGTAACTATGGCTTTGTACATTCTACACAAAGCAGTTGGGGGGGGTGTTATTTTTGTTTAGAAACTAGGAAATGTCATGGTGCTAGACTTAGGAGTTATTTTTGTCTTGAATTGAGAGTTTGAGTGTTACCATCACACCTAATGCAAATTTCACCCTAATATATAATTGGGATGGAGTGGGGGAGAGAATTCCAGCTGTTTTTGATCGATGTCAGATCCTCAAATTACGTTCATACATAGATTTCTGAAAGATTGAGAATAAAGAGTGAGGCCTAACTTGACCTGGTGCCTTTTGCATACAGTGCCTTTTGTTCACGTAGTAGTTGTGGCATCTAGAATGATTACCGCATTTAGGAGTCTCGGTGTGGGGGGGTGGCTGGTGTGGGGGGGTGAGGGAGAGGGAAACAAAGAACAGCAGGGTGTCTCTTTTTCCCCCTCTCCCTAAGTGGCTTATTTCATAGCTTATTTTTAGTAGAAGATGAAGAAAGGCAAAGATGCATTGGCTTCTGTTCTTTCCCCACCTCCCCTGTTGACAAAAGAAAGCAGGGCTCTTTAAAATTGTAGATTTCTGAGATAAAAGGATAACAGTTTTGATTTGAAAGCTTGAGGCTACCTCTGCTTCAAGTTTATTTTCTGGTTTAATGTAGTTTGGGAGTTAAAATTTTTCGGATTTCCTTTTGTGTGTGTGTGTGTTTGCATTGTGGAGGTGAGAGATTTTATGGCCTCCTTTCTCAGTTGAATTCACATCAGTAGGCCCAAGTGGAGTTTACAATTTTGGGGTAAGGTATACTTAGTGAAAAATTTGAGAGTGAATTCCCCAGTCTGCTGCTAAGATGGGTACAATATCCTGTCAGTGCTGAGGGTTAAAAAACGAAAGGTGGTGGTAAGGAAGTAAAAAGAAAAGGTCTGAAGGAATGTCTGGTGCTTGTCTTCCTCCCTCGGTGATTTTGTTGGTGGAGGCTGATAGCCAGTTTCATCGATGTCTCCTTTTCAGCCCATTTTTGGCTGTCTTCTGGGCATAATTACACTACGAGGATTTACAGCCTGGCAGCAACCTATATTGTAGGAAAGTAGCGGTGTGGGGGTAGGGAGAGGAGAGGGTGTGTTACTAATTGGTCACTGCTTTCCAGCACCTTGCCAGACATAGTCTCCCTCAGAGCCAGTGATATTTCTTTTGTGATGGGGTAGGATAGCTGACTCCCAAGTTATGCAGGGAGTGAGTGTTTTGCACCAATGCACTTAATCTGCTGGGCGATTATGCTCTGAAACTCTGACTCATTCATTGTTTCTCTTCTGATCCTCAGCTGAGGGTTGTGCAAACCTCCACAGGAGCCTAGAAACTGATTTACATGACTTTCTGGTGCTGTGGAATAAAAAGCACTCGTCTTTAGCCTAGGTCCTGTAAAATGGTCCTGGATAGTGCAGCCATTTGCTTGCCAGAATCAGGTAGATTGCCAGCCTTGAGAGCAACACAGGACCAGCAACCTTTGAGGTTTCCATCGGCAACCACTGATTATTTAGATTGTCTGAGAACTGGGACTCTGGTGACCTTAAGCGTGATTTGCCCTAAAGGAATATTGGTTGAAGTTCTCCCTGGTGGAGGAACAAACAGCTCAGGTTACATGGGTTTCCGTGTTGGTGGGGGTGACTGTCTCGCCCTGTTGCACAGCTCTGGTGAGCCTTTTATCTGTGAACCAGTGCCCCTGCTGAAGGCTAGAGCTGCTTGTTTTGGAAAAGCGTATGCAGGCAAAAGGCCGCAGGCACAGCTCCTTGCAGCTCATTGGCTGCTCTGTTACTACCCGGAAAAGGAGGAGGGGTGGAGCTACCAAACAGCTGATGGGAGTGTGTGACAAGAGTGTGTTTACATACAAAAGAGGTGGGGGCTGGGGAGGCCTTGAGCTGCTGACAGAACCAAGGGTATTTTCAAGTGGTAAAAAAAGGAAAACCTGTACTCAGATTCAAGAAATGTTCAGAAAATTAAACTAGAAAACTGAATCTTATCATAATGGGGACTTGGCACACCTTCTATTGCTGTAATATTTGGAAATTTTAGTATACTATGACTTTTCAAAGATGTCTTTTCCAGGAGATCTCTGTAACAAAACAGGATATGCCGTTTTAAATGTCCTTAAGTGACTTACAGATGGGGTTAAAGATGTGGCAGGAATGGCCCTCCAACACTCTAAGCTTGTTAGAATTTCCAGAAAACCTGGTGGCTGCTGAAAGGCTTCAGAACTTTTCTGGAATAAGTTGAAACCTCTCAATATTTGTGCACCCTCTTTGTGTGAGGCACTGTGTGTCTGTGGAGGGGTTAGTGAGTTCACTTATGGAATTAGGTTTTAAATTGTTCCTTTAAACCAGGATGTTGGGTCAGCATTGTATGTTATACCTTGCTTTTTGAATACTTAATATTTTCAAAATTGATCCCCCCTTTTGCCAGCTGTGGTGTCTCACACCTTTAGTCCCATTAATTGGGAGGCAAAAGCAGGTGGATCTCATGGCCAGGGTTATATCGAGACCCTGTCTCAAACAACAACAAAACCTGATTTTTTTTTTTAAATGAAAAGTTAAAAAGTAATTTCATGTGACAATACTATATTTGGGCAGCCACATGCCCCCTTTTTTTTTTAAACAGTTAAAAGCATTGAAATGTGGAGACATTTATCTTAGACTTTAGCTTTGGCGTTTTTGCTGTTAATCAGCAGTTATTCTATCCCCAAGTTATTCATTGTTTAATTTGTGTTCAAAGTGTAGACAGTCTTTTAACCAGCCCTGTGTCCATTGGCAACCTGTGGTTGACCCCTCATTTCCTGTGGCTTCTCTCTTGCATTGGTGAGATGAAAGAATAATTTTATGGTCTTAAAGCTAAAAGTTGAAAACTTGGGAACTCCCAGTGTTTTGAATTTGTCTTCTCTGTGTAGATTTTGGTGACAGGGATTATTATAGAACTTATTTTGGTAAACCAAGAACCTCTGTGAGTTTTTCATTGAAGTTGTAAAATACAAACAGGCTTACAAATTCAGCTTATATGAAGGGAAAATCTTGTGCAGGTGTAAGAGACCCTTTCTCTCTGGGCGTGCGTTAAGGCAGCCTGGTGTGTTTGGATAATGTGACTCCCCTGCACCCTGACTGGTATTTACACACACATGCAGTTGGGAATCTCATTTAGCTTTAGCAGATTTATGGTTCCAAGAACCATTGGATTTCTTTAGATATGCAATTCAGATCCTATAATGCTTACAATGTAGTAGCTTTTTACCTGGAGACACAGAGAATCTGTGTTTTAATGAAACACTTTAATGAAAGACATAGTAGGGTTTTGAAAGTGTTATAATAAAGTAATTGGGGAAAATATAGGTTACAAAAAGGGAAAGAAAACAGCCACTCATGATCTTATCCTTTAAATAATAGTTTTTAAACTTGAGTGTGATCTTACTTACTTGGAGGGTTTGTTAAAACTGGTTCTGGATCCCACTGTGGCCTTCTTGCTTCAGGAGGTCTAGAGTGGGGTCTGGAAATGACTGTCGTTTGGAAGTCTTCCTCAAACCCTAGCCTGTGGCTGTCTCTTCTGAGGCATCTATTCTTTCCAGGATTTCTTGTTTCCAACGTCGTGACCATATTATATGTACCTGCTCGGTAACTGCTTTTCCCCTGTTAAAAATACTGGAAACCGGGCTGGTTAGAACTAGGCATTGGGCTCAGGGTTTTGTGCATGCTAGGCAAGGTCTGAAACACTGTACTTGTCTCCAGACATTTTTTTTTTTAAAGATATTTTTTTAAGGATTTATTTATTATTTATTTATTACAAGTACACTGTAGTTGTCTTCAGATGCCCCAGAAGAGGGTGTCAGATCTCATTACAGGTGGTTGTGAGCCACCATGTGGTTGCTGGGATTTGAACTCATGACCTTCAGAAGAGTAATTGTGCTCTTACCCGCTGAGCCATCTCACCAGCCCCGACCTTTTTGTTTTTTAAATGTTTAGATAAGGTACTTATTTTTAAAAAATTGTGTTTACTTGTATGTGTGTAAATCACATTTACAATTACCAAATATTCCACACATACCGAGGACTGTTTTTGGAAATTAGCTCTTTGTTTTTTTCTACCATGTGGTAGGATTTGAATTCAGGTGGTCAATTTTGTTGGCAAGTGCCTTTACCTATCAAACCACCTTGAAAGCCTGTTTGTTTTATTTTAAAATTTGAGACAGTCTCACTAAGTTATCCAGTCTGGTTTTGGACCAGCTCTGTAGCCTATGCAGGCCTTTACCTAGAAAGATCTTTCTGCCTCAGCTTATTGAGATGGTCTTGCTGGTATGTCCCTATAGGCCTGGTAAAATTTACATCTTGATCCTTAGTGTGCTTGGGTTAGTTATAGTTTTAAGTGGCTGCGAACATTTGTGTGGATGTGTACTTTTTGTTGGACTAAGAAATAACCCACACCATGTAGTAGCTATGTGGTTAAGTTTTTGCTTGAGACAGTTCAGTATATATCCCAGGCTGGCCTTGACTTCTTCTCCCTTGCCCCCTGCTTTAACCTTCCTAGTTTTAGGATTAAAGGTTGTGCCACCTTGCAAGGGTTTATGTTTTACTGTTTAGAAGATAATTCAAATATAACTTTTACTAATGATATCTCTTTCATACATAGATAAAACTCTGATGTTAAACTTTTGTTTCAATTAGGTATTTTAAATGACTCACATTAAATGACACCCTCCCACCCCCCGACCCCAGTGTGTCAAAGCCAGTGTTACAGCAACTCTCTCCCAATTGAAATTAGTGCTAAGCAGATGGCTCTGGGTAAAGTCTGTGAGAATCAGCGTTCTGATCCTTAGAACCAATTAAAAGCTGATGCTGTAGCATGAGTGTGTAATCCCTGTGCCCATATGACAAGGTGGGAAGTGAGGACAGAAGAATCCTGCAGGCCTGTGGGTGTGGATGCTTCTGTACACACACACACACACACACACACACACACACAGCACTTACATAAAACTGAAGAAAAGAAATAAGTGAGCTAAAAATTTTTTTATGAAGTATTTTGTTTTGTAGCCCATAAAGAAATGCAGTCATGCTGGGCGGTGGTGGCACATGCCTTTGATCCCAGCACTTGGGAGGCAGAGGCAAGCAGATTTCTGAGTTTGAGGCCAGCCTGGTCTACAGAGTAAGTTCCAGGACAGCCAGGGCTACACAGAGAAACCCTGTCTCAGAATAAAAAACCAAGGGAAAAAAAAAAAGAAATACAGTCATAACTTTTACTGACAGTATCTTTACAAAGGTCACCTTCTGTCTGCTGGGATTAAAGGCCCATGTCACTACTGGCCAGCTAAAGGTTTGTTTTTTATGTTTTGTTTTGTTTTGAGAGAGAGATGTTAATATTTTACTGTTGTAATAATAGTGTAAATGCCTGGGGCTGGTGAGATGGCTCAGCGAGTAAGAGCACTGACTGCTCTTCTGAAGGGTCCTGAGTTCAAATCCCAGAAACCACATGGTGGCTCACAACCACCTGTAATGAGATCTGATGCCCTCTTCTGGTGTGTCTGAAGACAGCTGCAGTGTACTTATGTATGATAATAAATAAATCTTTAAAAAAATAATGTAAATGCCATCACTTTGGAGGGATATAATGAAATCTATTACTTATATGCTTTGCTTTTTTTTTTTTTTTGGT
>NW_022196903.1:25311612-25313646 GCF_008632895.1 Mastomys coucha | reverse complement strand
GGATCCGAACTCATGACCTTTGGAAGAGCAGTCAGTGCTCTTACCTGCTGAGCCATCTCGCCAGCCCAGTGGTGTACTTTGTAATCCTAGAACTTAAGCCTAAGGCAGGAGGGATACATCCTGGGCTGTTCATAGAATACCTTGTCTCCAAAAAATGAAAATGGTTTTGGACTCTGTAAGAGGAGACACTGACTTAACAAAAGATACTACTTTGTGATGTTACTATTACTTTTTTCTGGTAAATCACAAACAGTTGTGTTTATATGTTACTTACATGTATGTTGCTTAACAAATTAACAGCGTATTAATGTGCGCTGGAACTCTTAGACTGGATAACAAGAACAGGACAACCTGGGTTTTTTTGTTTTTTTGGGGTTTTTTTGTTTTGTTTTTGCTTTTTTTGAGACAGGGTTTCTCTGTGTAGCCCTGGCTGTCCTGGAACTCACTCTACAGACCAGGCTGGCCTTGAACTCAGAAATCCACCTGCCTCTGCCTCCCCAAGTGCTGGGATTAAAGGTGTGCGCCACCACTGCAGACGGAGGCTTCTTCATGCTTTTGGGAGTTCTAAGGGTCTCATACAGCACTGGCACCTCCCTCTACCTCTGAAGTGCTTCATTGTCTTATGCTTAAGGGAGAATTATTGTATCAAACCATATACTTGAGAATCATGGCTATTTGTTTGTAAGCTGGTTCTTATCATGCTTATCTATAAGTCCAGCAGAACCCACAATCTCAGGAGCCACTTGAGGAAAGCTTTACAGAGTAATATGCTTGTGGAAGATGAGTGATCCATTTTGCTCACCCTAGTTTTTAGGGTGCTAGCTGGGCAGTTTGAGTAAAGGGTTCTCTTTAGACCCACCTTGATGAGAAGTCTGGAAGTAGTCCCAAGTCACTCTGAGGAAAGCAGGCTGGTGGGTGGGTGCCACTGGAAGGAACACCATTGCAGCATAGAATATTACTGGTTTGGAAATGGGATAGTTGGCTTTCATCCCACCTCCTGGTTTCTAATTTGTAAATAATTTTTAGGCTGGTATATGAAAAGAGGAGGTACCCCCAACATACAGCTGTATGTTTCCTCTTTCAGTATCAGAATGCCTTTTTTTAAAAAGAAAAACAACTGTGTGCACACAGTGTGCGGATGCAAACAAGCTTGGGTGCACACATAAGGCCAGAGGACGACTTTGTGAAGTTGATTCTTTCCTTTTACCTTTATGGGTTCTAGGGATCAAACTCAGGTTGTCAGGTTTACAAGGTAAGTGTGTTTTAACTGCTCAGCCATTTGCTGGCTCAGAAAATTTCTTGTCTGTGTGTCATGTTTTTAAGTTTTCTTGGAGTGTAAAACCTTAGTTGTGGTACTTTGACTAGAAGCACTTAGACCTAGAGTGGGCTTATTCCTGTTTCCTCAGGAGCTGGGCTGACACTGAGTTGTGAAAATTCAATTTAGGTAGACTGGGATTGATGTCTTTAATCCCAGATTTGGGAGTTGGGCTGATGGATCTGAGTTCCAGGCCTGCCAGCGCTACATAGTGAGGTCTGCCTCAAAACCAACCAACCAACCAACCACACAACCAACCACACAACCAACCACACAACCAACCACACAACCAACCACACAACCAACCACACAACCAACCACACAAACACACAAAACGCTGAGCTTGGTGGTTTACTCCTTTAGTTCCAGCACTCAGGAGGCAGAGCCAGGATCTCAATGAGTTCAAGGCCAGCCTGGTCTACATAAGTTCTAGGATAGCCAGAGCTACATAGGGAGACCCTGCCTCAATAATAAGTTTGTCTAAATGGTACCAGTATAGTTTTGAATTTATGATTTTTGTTAGTATATTGACTTTAGTATAGACATTTTATAAAAAATTGGTTACTTTTAAACACTAAAAATTGAGGTAAATGTTTTGATAAGTCTTTTCCCTAGCAGGTACTGTTAGGTTTGTGTCGATAAGAGAACAACAGTTGTGGTATGGGTAAGGTATATTATATATGACCTTGTACTGCTAAATGTTTAGGATCCTTTGGCCA
>NW_022196903.1:25306282-25311584 GCF_008632895.1 Mastomys coucha | reverse complement strand
TTTAAGATTTATTTATTATATGTAAATACACTGTAGCTGTCTTCAGACACTTCAGAAGAGGGTGTCAGATCTCATGACAGATGGTTGTGAGCCACCATGTGGTTGCCGGGATTTGAACTCAGGATCTTTGGAAGAGCAGTTGGTGCTCTTAGCCACTGAGCCATCTCTCCAGCTCCCTTTGGCCAATCTTACAAATTATTTTATGTGTGTATGTTTGCCTGCATGGAAGCACATACAACAAGTAGTGCAGGACTTGTGACCAAGGAGGTCAGAAGAAGGCATTGGATCTCCTGGAACTGGAGTTATAGGTAGTTGTAGGCCTCTATGTGTGGGTGCTGGGAACTTAACCTAGGTCCTCTGTAGGAGCCATCTTTTTAGGGTCCATATTCCTCCTCTCCCCCTCTTTGCCAATCTTTGATTCTAGATTTACAAATAAATTAATAAGTCTTCTTGGTAATCGAGCTTGGAAAATCAAATTTTGCAAAGGAAGAAATTAAATTTGTTTTTGTTTTTTTTTTAATTAATAAATGGTCATTTTTTGGCATGGCCTTAAGGCTATTTATAGCCTTAGGTTCTCCCAACTGTAAATTGGAAACTTGCCGCCGATCTGGGCCTCGCTCAGCCCGCAGGAGAAACGGGGGTCCTAGTCAGGTCGACAAGACGTAGGCAAAGAAATGATGGCAGAGACGACACATGAAGTTCA
The DNA here is from genome assembly GCF_008632895.1 of Mastomys coucha. Classification (NCBI taxonomy): domain Eukaryota; kingdom Metazoa; phylum Chordata; class Mammalia; order Rodentia; family Muridae; genus Mastomys; species Mastomys coucha. Next base: position 25,310,881 of record NW_022196903.1, on the reverse strand, counting down.
GGATCTGAATGTATTTCTTAAAAATGGCATCAGACTTTTATAGTCATTGCAAAAGAGAGATGGTAAATCTGGCAGCTCAATAGTTGAGGTACATTTGAGGCTATCTGAAACATACTGGGTCTAAAGCAGCAGCTATCTCCTCTGGACTGGTGTTGCATCCCCCAGGCCCAAGTGCTCTGGGCCCATGGGACTGCGGATTGCATGAATCTGAGTCCTAGCCCATCTAAGTTATAGTGTGAGTCTCGCAATGAGTCCAAGTCTTAGTCCAAGTCCAAGTCCCTTTGCAAGTCCTAGTCATATACAAAGTGAAAAGCAGGCTTAAGTAGTATACAGCAAGCAGGGCAGTAAGACTGAGGTCACATAGGTAAGTGACCGCACATCAGGGTCAGTGGGATTTGGTCTTCAGGTGTGAAGAGGAGTGGAGCCCTCCCTGTTGAGGAATTTTGGTATTCCTAGGCTAATTCTCTGATTCTGCTGGAGGCAGTGACTAGGAGGGTCTGACCTGACACTCTTAGCTAATGTCCTTAAGTGAGGGAAACCCTTCAGTACTCTCTAGTATGCAAAACATTTCTAACTATTGTAAACTATCTATTGCCCTAAGGAATGTACTGGACCTCTGTTGCTAGCTCTGGCAAGGCAGATACTTTGAGAGAAATTGCAAGCTATGGACAGCTTGGTATTAAACTAGGATAGTTGGAAACACTGTGCTGGCCAGAAAACAGTGCCCAGTCTTAGCCATTTACGAATCATTACTTGGGGTACCTTTATGCCTAATTATGAGGGTGTGTTGATGATTGGAAAGACTAATCTGGAACACTTCTGAGTTAGGGGATACCAGGAACTGTCTGAAATCCAGGAGGCACAGAATACTTTTGGATTCTTATTGCCTCTTATCCTTTAATCAGGATTTTATCCCCGATATTTGGGATGTGACTGGAGTAGACGAGTGTGCGTAGCAGAAACTAGTCAGATCACTATTCCAAAGTAGGAGAATTCACTCAGAAATCATTCCATAATGCAGACTTTGGACACTATATTATGAATTAAATTTATATTAAAGTGGATAAACATAGGAAAATGTGTCATTTTATGACAAGAGTTTTAGCTTTAAATTGGTGATTGTGTTGTGCCTCTCAGTTTCCCTGTGTAGCCCTGTCTGTTTTGGAACTCACTTTGTAGACCAGGCTGTCCTCAAGTTCAACAATCCTCTTGTCTCTGCCTCCCTAGTGCAGGAATTACATGTGTGTGCCACCACTGCCCAGCAGTCATATTGCTTTTAAGTGTACTTAGTGTATGTGTGCATATATGTTTTAAAAAGTGTTCCTGTTTTATCAGAGCATGGAAGTATAAAGATACTGTGAATCATATCATATGTACTCTTTATTTTTATTGTATGGGTGTTTTGCCTACATGCCTGTGTACCATGTGTATGCCTGGGTCCTGTGGACGTCAGAAAAAGGTGTTGGATTACCTAAATTTAAAGTTATAAATGCTTGTTAGTTCCCATATGGGTGCTGAGAACTGAACCCAGGTCCTCTGGAAGAACATCAGGTGCTTCTAACCACTATGCTATTTCTTTGGTCCCTATTTTTATTTATGAGTCAGGGTTTCACTACATAGCCCTCTCTGGACTGGAATTCAAGTATGTAGACCAGGCTGGCCTTGAACTCAGATTGTTTATTTCTGCCTTCTGAGCACTAGGATTAAAGGCTTGTGCCAGCCCTAACCTTCCCACTCCCAGCTCGGGTAGTTTGCCTATATATAAGTCTGTGTACCACATGCTTAACAGTGCCCACAGAGCCTAGAATCTGGCTTGGATTCCCTGGATCTTGGATTAGACATTTGACCCGCCACGTGGGTGCTGGGATTTAAACCCTGGTTCTCTGGAAGAGCTGGAAGTGCTCTGACCTGTTATCTTTTTTTTTTTTTTTTTTTTTAACATGTATTTGTGTATGAATGTGGCTATACATGGGCCGTAGTAAGTGTGTGGAGGGCAGAGGACAATCTAGGGGCGTTCATTGGTCCTTTCCTTACACTGTGTAGGTCCTAGGGATTGAACTCAGGTCACTTGGTAGCAAGTCCCTGTATCTGTTGATCCATCTTGCTAACCCACTCAAATCAGTTTCTTTGAGTTGAGAAGTAACTTGGTTCATTTTACTTTATTAATAAGCTTGCCAGTGGCATATCAAATGTGAATGTTGACTGACTATGTATTAGTTTACAACTTTGGTATGTATCTTCTGAAGGAGAGAAACAGCAGGTGTAAACCCTCATTCACCTTAGCTACCTCAAAGTCCATGGAATGGAACTTAACACCTCAATTTTGGTGTGTATTGTTGAGACAGTACTGAGCGTTGAGACTGTAGCCCATCCTGGACTGGAACTGTGTGCTTCACACTAGCTTACAACTCTCAGTGATCTACTTGCCTTGGCAAGTGTCTGGATTACAAATGTGAGCTATGTAGGTGGCTGCTGCTGCTGCTGCTGATTATGTCTTTTTTTTTTTTTTAAAGACTTATTAATTGGGACTGGTGAGATGGCTCAGCGGGTAAGAGCACTGACTGCTCTTCCAAAGGTCCTGAGTTCGGGTCCCAGCAACCACATGGTGGCTCACAACCACCCGTAATGAGATCAAATGCCCTCTTCTGGTGTGTCTGAAGACAGCTGCAGTAAATTACACCGGAGCGGGGCCAGAGCGAGCGAGCACACCGGGACAAGCGGGCCGGCAGAGATCCTGAGTTCTACAGCAGCCACATAAATGATGGCTCACGGCCATCTGTACAGCTACAGTGTACTCATACACATAAAATAAATAAAATAAATCTTTTAAAAAATAAACCAACATATTTAAAAAAAAAAAAGACTTATTTATTTTATGTATGTGAGTACACTGTCGCTGTCCTCAGACACACCAGAAGAGGGCTTCAGATCCTATTAACAGATGGTTGCGAGCCACCATGTGGTTGCTGGGAATTGAACTCAGGACCTTTGGAAGAGCAGACAGTACTTTTAACCACTGAGCCATCTCTCCAGCCTGGTTATGTCTGTTCTTTCTCTTACCATTTTGGGGCAGAATCTCACTTTAGTCCAGACTGACCTGGAACTTGCTTTGTGTGCTGGCTGACCTCGACTTCATAGCCATTCTCTCTGGCCTTTCAAAGTGCTAGAATTTACAGGTTCAAGTCCAGCTATATTGTTATTCCTTAGAGGCTTTATTTTTATAGTTTGATGGATATATTTGAGATTTGGAAACTGAAAACCTGTTTCTTTACTTATTCATGGAAGGAGGTGTTGAGATCTCTAATGTACCAGGCGAACAGGGCTTAGAATGTAATTTAGTGGAAGAATACTTGCCTGGCATCCTTAGAATCCTCAGTTCGAATTTTAGCACTATAGACAAAAATGGATATCTATTTATGCATATTTTCCTTTTTTCCCCTGTCCCTGTGCTGAGTGGGGATTGAACCTAGGGCCTTCGTAGTAAGCAAGTATTCTTCCACAAGTTGTACCTGGCTCCTCTTCTCCATGATTTTAATGGCCTGGTGTGATATGCTGACTTTTTAAAATCAGATTCTATTAATTTAAAGGCATGAATGTTGTTCTGTTATTCTTAATGGGAAGTAGAATTACAAATTCTCTTTTTTGCAAGAGAAACTGGTGTGTGGCTTGTATGCTTTGAATAGGGAGCTGTTTCATGGCTGAGGGAATTGGATAAAACACAGTGTTTTTACTCTGCCAGTTTGGCTATTTATTTTATTTTTTCAGTGTTTAAGTGTTTTGTCAGCGCTGATGACATCTGATTATAGTCAGTTTCAGTTAATTATGCTTGTGTGGTTAAGCATGTTTTTATACTTGGGGAAACTTGGACTATAAGAGCATTATAAAGCACACTGATCCTTTCTGCAAGTAAGAGTTTTTTGAGTGGAAATTAATAATTATATCCTCAAGGTGATGCTATTTTGGCCTCAGGAACAGCTTAAGGAAGTACTAATGCTTGGGTATATGGCTTCATATTAGTGAAGTAAACTCTGGTAATTTTGTTGTTGCTGTTTTTTTTTCTTCCTTTTTTAAAAAAAAGAATATTTCATATGAGTACACTGTCACTCTCTTCAGGCACACCAGATGAGGCCATCAAATCCCATTACAGATGGTTGTCAGCCACCTTGTAGCTACTGGGAATTGAACTCAGGACCTCGGGAAGAGCAGTCATTGCTCCTAACTGCAGAGCCATCTTTCCAGCCCCTCAAGGAATTTTTTTGTTTGTTTTCGTGTGTGTGTGTGTGTGTGTGTGTGTGTGTGTGTGTGTGTGTGTGCGCGCGCACATGTATATGCACACATGCGCTTGCATATACATGCCTGGTTTTTCAGTGTAATTTTTTTAAAGATTTGTTTATTTTATGTATAGGTGTACACCGTAGCCGCCTTCAGACATACCAGAAGAGAGCATCAGATCTCTTTACAGACGGTTGTGAGCCACCATGTGATTGCTGGGAATTGAACTCAGAACCATTGATCAGAGGAGCCAGTACTTTTAACTCCTGAGCCATCTCTCCAGCCCCAGGAATTTTTTAATCTCTGTGTACTTTTTTTTTTTTTTTT
>NW_022196903.1:25285866-25306231 GCF_008632895.1 Mastomys coucha | reverse complement strand
TTTTATTGATTTCTGTGCTCTAATTTCATCATGTACTCCAGTCTCATTCACTCCCATCCTCCATGGCTGCCCTACAACCTTGCAACCTCACTTCCCAAAACAAAACAAAAGATAAAAAAATATAAGAAAGGGGAATAAAATATGGAGAGTATAAAAAATAAACAAAAAACTTAAAAAAAAAAAAGCAGGGTCTTGTGAGATGGAAAAAAAAATTAAGGAGAAACATCCCACCATGGAAGCTGCTGTGTGGCCCACAGTGTACCTTTTTGTCCAAACAGCTTTACTTACAAATGTTCATTGCAATGGTTCAAGGCCTCTGTCTTTGCTACACTGTCAATACTGGATCCTCCCTGGGATTCTTCTCAGACATCCTGTTGTTACCCTGTCATGGAGATCCTGCAGCTTTGGTTTTAGAGGACCTGCCCCTTCATGTACTCCAGTTGATAAATGAGCTAGATGTTGGGGTGGGCCAACTCGACCCTGGATCTGGGCTTGGGTAGTAGTTGATCAGTTGTCCCCGAGCTCTCCTGTGCCCTGGCCACCAAGGCCAGCTCACCTGAGTTCCACAGCCCACAAGGGGGGAGGGACCAGCTCTCCTGCCTCACCACCCCTCCCCATCAGGGGTGGGGCCAATTTCAGGCACCCATGCCCAGGGCCAGCTCCTCAGCACTGCCCTGCCAGCTCACCCAAGTGTCATAACTGCCAGGAGACAGGCATCCTGCACCTCCTGCCTGGCTGAAGGGTGGGTCCAGCTCTCCCTTGCCCACACCCCCAGGGTCATTCTGGAGATACTTTTGTTAACTAGTTTTAGTTCACTTGATAATTTTAGTGGTACCTCATCTTCTTCATACATAGTCTTTTTTTTTTTAAAGATTTATTTATTTATTTTATGTATATGAGTACACCATTGCTCTCTTCAGACACACGAGAAGAGGGCATTAGATCCCATTACAGATGGTTGTGAGCCACCATGTGGTTGCTGGGAATTGAACTCAGGGCCTTTGGAAGAGCAGTTGGTGCTCTTAACCGCTGAGCCATCTCTCCAGCCCCTTCATACATAGTCTTAAAGGTGGTTTTGTTTTCGATTTTGATTTTTTTTTTTAAAGGAATTACACTTGTAGTTTTAGTCAAAGTTTTGATTTAAAATGTAGCTGGGAGTTTTAGTCAGAAATTATTATGAGATAGCGAGGTAGACCCTCACCTTTTTTGTTGTTCAGATGGGTTCCTTGTTTTACCCAGGCAGGCCTTGCAGGACTCCTCTCTTGTCATCTTTCCTTAGCCTATGAGGGGCTAAGCCTTGACAGGTGTGCACCATAACACCCTCAGCTCCTTTTCTTAATTTCAGGGTTTTAATTGGAGTTATTCCTTTGAGAAAACTTAATAGCTTTGGACATTTTTCTTTTCTCTCTCTCTCTCTTTCTCTCTCTCTCTTTCTCTTTCCTTCCTCCCTTTCTTCCTTCTTTTTTTGTTTGTTTTCAAGACAGTGTCTCACTATAGTTTTTTCAGCTATCTTGGAACTCAATACCACACTAGCCTTAGACTTGATGTCTACCTGCCTGTGCCTCCTGTGTACCAGGATCAAAGGCGCGCCACTATGCCCATCGTTTGGCTTTTTTTTTTTGCTATTTTGCTGATGTTTTGGGTTTTTTTTTTTCCTTCCTAGGAAGCAAGTGGTTTTATTACATGATGGAATTCTTAATATATGCATTATTGAACAGACTATTTATTATTGAATAAATGAAGCTGTTGGAATAATAGTAGGACACTAAAGTGTGCTCAGCTCCATTTGTTTTCTTGTCTAAAAAGTTGTTCAGGGGATTGGAGATGTGGCTCAGCGGTTGGGTACACTGGGTGCTCTTCCAGAGGTCCTGAGTTCAAATCCCAGCAACTACATGGTGGCTCACAATCATCTGTAATGAGGTCTGACGCCCTCTTCTGGGGTGTCTGAAGACTGTACTTACATACAATAAATAAATCTTGAAAAAAAAAGTTGTGTTCACCATCTTGAAGATAGAAGTGTTGTAGCAACATCTCACTAGTTATGAACGTAATGTATTGACAGATTCTCTAATTTGAGACTAAAAACAGTTTAGAATTCACTCTAAGGACACCTGTGTTTTGTGCCTTCTGTGGGTCAGAAGTGTAACCAGTGGCTTCTTGGCTCAGTAACTCTGCTGGTGTATTTTTAGACCTTTGTATTTAAAAATACAAGCACCTGGCTGTCACATAGGTGCCTGGTGTCAGCTGTGTGACATTTAGGCTTTCTTGCTGGCTTTTTGATCCTGTGTTTCAGTTAATTTGTTGTTCTTCTGAGCCTCTGGCTTTCCTCACCTTAGATTTGTGTGCTGTGGGCTACCTTTGATAAACAGACATGGAAGTTTTTTCTTTTTGTAGCCCAGGATGTCTTGGGAAGTTTACTATGTAGATACCTGTCTTTGTTTTATATAGAGTAGACTGACTTCAAGCTATCTGCTTGCAGCAACCTGAGTGTTGGAATATAGGCACCACTGTGCCTGACAAAGTACTAACTTCTAAAAGAAAAACATAAAACGTGAAAGCACTATTAATTGATTGATTGATTGATTGGTTTTTCCAGATAGGCTCTCCCTCTGTAGCCCTGGCTGTCTTGGAACTTCCTCTGTAAACCACAACCTTGAACTCACAGAGACCCACTCTGCCTCCTCAGTGCTGGGATTTTCCTTCTTTTTTCTTTTCTTTTTTTTTTTTTTTTTTTTTTTTTTTTTTTTTTTTTTTTTTGAGACAGGGTTTTTCTGTATAGCCCTGGCTGTCCTGGAACTCACTCTGTAGAGCAGGCTGGCTTTGAACTCAGAAATCCGCCTGCCTCTCTCTGCCCCCAAGTGCTAGGATTAAAGGCATGTACCACCACTGCCCAGCAAGATTGGGTCTCTTGTAGCCCAGCCTGGCCTGGAGTTCCTTAGAGTTAAGGTTAGCTTTGAATGTCAGATTGTTTTGCTTCTGCCTCCCAAGTGCTGAGATAACCATGGCTGCCAAGCCTGCCCTAGAATTCAAAATTCTACTGCCTTAGCTTCCTGAGTGCTAGGATTATAGGTGTGTACCAGCTTTTTCTTCTTCTTCTTCTTCTCCTCCTCCTCCTTTTTTTTTTTTTTTTTTTTTTAAAGATTTTCAAGACACTTTGTATAGCTCTAGCTGTCCTGAAACCCCATCTGTAGACCATGGTGGCCTGGAATTCAGAGATCTGTCTCCTGAGTGCTTTGGTTAAAGGCGTGCTCCATTGTCAACTGGCTGCCCCTTCTATCACTAATTTGGCCTTTATTTTATATAGTAATATATCTCTCTGTTTTGTTTTACTCTTAGTTTTTTTTAAAGGTGTATGGATGTTTTCTCAGCATGTATGTCTGTACAGCCTGTGCATGCAGTGCCTGCAGAGTCGAGAAGAGTGCGTTGGAGCTTCTGGAACTGGAGATAACAAATAGTTGTGAGCTACTATTTGGTGGTCGGAAGTTGAAGCCCTGGACTGTGTCTCTGCCCCATCCCTTTATTCTTGCAGCAGTGTTGTTTTCAGTGGTATACTTATTGTACACGAAAAACTGGACCACTTGGGTTTGTTAAGAGCTAATATCGTTTCTGGTATTGCCAGGTTTACTATAGGAGTTTATTTTTCTTTTTTGAGACAGGGTTTCTCACTGTGTAGCTAGGCTGATATGAAACTCATTATGCACACTAGGCTGCCTTTGAATACAAAAGATCTGTCTGTCTCTGCCGTCCAAGTGCTGGGATCAAAGGTATGCGCCTCTATACCCAACCCGACTGCCAGCATTTCTTTACACTTTTGTCCGTTTGAGCATACAGTGAGCTTTTTGTGTGTTCTAGGTATTCAGGAAGCATCTATTAAATCAATTAGTATAAATAATATACTTCTAGGATTCCTCAAGCCGAATCATTATTATTTTGAATTTTTGGCACTTGTAAGAGAAACAATATGGAAATAGGCAAATTTTCAAAAAGTAGGACTTTTAGCTGGGTATGGTGGTACAGGTGATCTCTCTTAAGTTGAGGCCTGTCTGGTCTACAGAGTAAGTTCCAGGATAGCCAAGGCTACAGAGAAACTGTCTCCAAAAAACAAAACAAAAGAAAAACCTAAAACAAACCAAAAATGAACAAAAAATAGGACTTTTTTCTTTGCAGATTCCACTTGCTGGTTTTTGTATTTTGATTTTTGTTTTGTTTTGTTTTTGTTTGTTTTTTGAAACAGGGCCTCTCTGTAGTTCTGGCTGTCTTGGAACTTTTTATATAGACCAGGCTGACTTTGAACTCGGACATCTACCTGCTCCTGTTTCTTGGGTGCTGGGATTAAAGGCATGAGCTACATACAATACTTAATCCCATTGCTGTTTTATGCATAGCATTTGTGACTTTACACGTGTGTGATAAATTATTTGTGTATGAGCTCCCTTAATCCTAATACTTTAGCCAATGGCTTCTATTTTAGATTTAGTTGCTAGGTTTCTGTTTTGTATTGGCAGTTAACCCATGGTCTTGTGCATGCTAACTGATTACATTCTCTCCTGCTGAGCTGTGTCCCAGCCCATAAGTACAGTGCCCTTCCTCATCTCTGCATGTGTGTATAGGCATGTGTGCTTAGAGAAGCACAGTTGTGTTCCTAAGGTCATGGATAATTCCATTCTGTTTTGGGTTTTTCTGTGTTTTTTCGTCTGGCCAAAAACTAGCCTTCAACTTCTGATCCTCCTGTCTTCTATCTTCCAAGAGCTAGGATTATATTAGTCAATGTAACTGTTTCATCAGTTACTCTTCTGAGGTTCTATTACACATGTCACCTGAAATTAATAGTAATGTTCATTCATTATTTATCCTTTGTGCTTTATACTGAGGGTGCAAAACCAATGGCAGGGGAAGTTGTATACTTCAGTGTGTGCCCAGATCACATTAGTTGTTCTTTTTGCTATCATGTGCAGCAGCAGGTTTAGAAGGGCAGTTCTGTGGGCCTGGTGTACAGATTCACGGTCACAGCTCACAAGGTGGGTCTTCAGCCTGTCTCTTCCACCTACCACCCACTCAGGATGAGGATAGCCCAATGCTAGAACACTTGGTTAACATGCACAGTATCTTAGTTCAGTTTCTCTAGTGTTAGAAAAACACAGGCGTAACAAACACAAAGAGCTCTGTGAGGTTTTTCTTCTTAAAGACATCCAGTATCCCAGGCTTCCTCAAACTCATCTTCTGCCTTCACTTCCCTAATGCTGTGTGATTAACAGATAGCACCACCATGGCTGGTTTATGTGGTGTTGGGATCTAGGCAAAGACAGTACCAACTGAGCTACATCTCAGTTCCTCCTCAGTGTGTGTTGTGTGTATGTGCTGTGTGTGTATGAATATGGGCATGTGTGTTTCACAGCACATGTATGGATGCAGAGGACAACTTTTGGGAGTCATCTCCTCTGTCATGGGTTCCAGAGATTTAGCTCAGGTTGTCAGGCTTGATGGCAAGCTCTTTTATCTGCTGAGCCATCTCTCCAACCTTCTACCTCATTTTTTAAGACAAGGTTCCTCACTGAGTCTGGAGTTCATTTGATTTATCTAGTCTCTGGGATCCATCTGTTTCTGCCTCCCCAGAGCTAGGGTTACAAGTGTGCATTACATTCTTGCCCATTCTTAGGTAGGTCTTGGGGGTGATCTAGCTCAAGACCTCATTCATGGTTACTTGGTAATTACTTTTCCAGTGGAACAATCTTTCCCAGTCCTCCAAAGTGTAAAGAGAGATTACTAGTAATAAAGGGCATTGGCTGCTCTTGGAGAGGACCTAGATTTGTTTTCAGCACCCACTTGGTGGTGCTGAAAACCATCACAACCATCCAGACTCATAAACACATGCAGGCAAAATACTTGTGCACATAAAATAAGTCTGTTAAAAAAAAATAAGTGTAAGGAGTCCTGAGAACTAATACTCTTAAAAATGTATGTTGAAAGAGAAGTTGTCAGTTTGTGATAATGTGTTAGGCGTACTTAATTGTATCCAGCACAGTGCCAGGCAGATTAGTAGGTTCTTTATAAAATGTATGAATCATATTGAACTTGATTATACAGCAAGTCATAAAAATACACATTGAGCCCAGAAGGAAAATTGGTGTGTGAAGATAGCAAGCGATTTTATGTTAGTAAACAATGTCGGGTTTACATCATATTTTCTAAATTCTAAGACAGATTTTTTTCCACATCTCAACATCATTGAAATTGAGATGTCTTAAAATGGGTGGTGAGTCACTTTAATGCAGCTTTTTTCTTTCTTAGTGTGTCATAACATAATGATGTGTTATACATGTGATGAAATATGGTAGTATCTTTGTGTGGAGAGAACCATAGAATTGCAGTTTGGTTCCTAAGATACAGGTGATGTTGCATTAAATGTTCTTGTCAGGGATTAAATTGACTCTGGGCAGTTGGTAATATTTTCGTTGTTGAGAGTGTTTCAATGTCAAAGACTAGACATCAGTGCTAGAATGCAAGTTTTTAAAAATAAATCACAAGAGCCAGGCATCCTGACCCACACACTTAATCTTAGTACTCTGAAGACTGAGTAAGGCAGGGGAGGGTCAAAACTTTGAGTGTAGCCTAGCACCAGCCAGTTCAACCTGGATTATGGAGTGAGATGCTATCTTGAAACACTTCAGGGGTTCATGCCTGTAGTTGAGTGGTAGGCATGCAGGAAGTCCTGAGCTTGATCCATGAACTTCACAAATAAGCATAGCATGTAAAACTTGTGGAAATCTTGTTTTTTATATGCAAAGCTATTTGCCTTTTGTTTAGTATTTATTCTCCCCACTTTATTATGGCTTTGTGTCATCTCTTCCTTTTCCTACTCCTTTTTTTTCTTTTCTGTCTGTTTTTTGATACAGGCTTTCACTGTAGCCCAGGCTGGCCTTGAGCTCTCAGAGGTCTGCCTATCTGTCTCATGAGTACTTGGATTAAAGGCACATACTAAGTGCTTATTTGTATCATGGATTTGCTTTGTAGCCCAGTCTGGCCTTGAACTCCTGGCCCTCCCGCTCCCCTTGAGAATGCTGGGATTATAGGTGTACCTTGAGTAGTGTATTAGTTATTTTCTCTTTTCCATAAGTAGACCTTAATTTACTCATGGTTTGAGGGGGACTGTGGCCTATGGGGCCTGGTGGGTAGATAGATGGCTCCTGTCAAGGCAGGAATGTGAATACTACAGTTGCTTACAGTTAAGGAACCAGGAAGCAGAGAGAGAGGCCTCAACACAGTCCCAGGCTGTAACCCTCAGGGCCTTTTCTCCAGGGACCTACTTTCTCTAGCTAGGCTTTACCTAAAAGTTTCACAGCTTCTCAAAACTGTGCTACTAGTTAGGGATCAAATTTTTAAAACTTGAGCTTGTGAGGGATATTTCATGTTCTACATCTTTCTTTCCCTTCTTCACATGGTCTTAGTTATATCTATTTAAAGATGGGTTTGATTGGGAGGCTGAAGGAGGAGGATAAAAGAGTAAAAGGTCAAGCCTGGGCTATATAGCAAGACTTCATTTCAAAACAAATGAAACCAAAAAGATAAAACAAGCACAGTGACCCTTGCCTGTAGTCCCTGCTCCTCAGGGGGATTGGGATGGGGGAGGCGGGTTTCACTTTGAACCTAGATGTTTCATTTTGGGCTATAGTATATAGTAACTTGTAGTCCAGTTGGGCCATATAGTGAGTCGTTTCATAAGGGGATAGGTGGTGGTGGAGAGAAGTGAACTCTGGTCAGAACACTTGTGCACTTGCAAAGCACCCACATTTCGTTCCCAGCACCTATACTAGACAGTTTACAATGGCTTGTCACTCTGCCTCAAAGGGAGGCTGGTGCCCACACCTGCATGCATGAGCACAAGACACAAATTTTTTTTTTAAAAGCAAAGTTAATGCATTGTTACTAATATTGTTATTGTTTTATGGTCATAACATCTGAAAAAGTAGCATATGTAGTTCGCCATTTTATTTTTTATTTTGTTTTATTACTATGTAGTTCTTGGTGGCTTGGAACTTGCTGTGTAGATCAGGCTACCCTGAACTTGAGTTTTGCCTGCCTGCCTGTGCCTTCTGGTATCAGAATTAAAGGTGTGTATCACCACTGCCCAGTTCTTCAATGTACTTTAAACAAGCATAGAGTAGGGAATCAAGCTTTGGAAAAGTTTACAGTTGATTCTTTGTTGTTTCTTGTAATAGAGTCTTACATTGTAATCTAGTGGAATTTACTTAATGGCCTAGGCTGGCCTTGAATTTTGGCACTCCTTGTCTTAATTCCCCTAAGTGCTGGGATTATAGACATGAGACCACACCAGAGAATGCTTCTCTAAAGAAGCTGAGTATCATAGTGACAAGAGGCAAATAAAGAATGGAAGGTGGTTGGTGGATATAAGTGAGTTACTCCTAAGTCTGTATATACTAGAGTGCAAGTGTGTCTGACCAACAGTGTGGGTTTCTGCTGGTGGTCAGGCTGAGCTTCTGATCTGGGACTACTCTGGAATCTATAGGATTTTACTTATTACTTTTCTGGTGTCTCTCATCAGTCAATAAAAGGAGGACGCTTGGGAAACATGTATCTATGGAGGTTGTTTGAAACTTCACCACGGGTTGTTGGGAGGCATCCTTCCACTTAAGGAATAATCCTAAGGCTGTGGACATGACAGGCAAGCCCTGTACCACTGGAAAGATTAAGCCAATGATGAGATGATGTTACCCTTTCATTTCTAGAAATGGATCCTAGAACTAGTGTGAAAGGCTGTTCCTATAATGGTAGCCTGAGTTAATGCATCATCTACTTACCCAAGCATTTCTACATTTTCTGTGTATAGGTCAGACTTTTGCCAACTGTAGGACTAGTATTACAGGTGTAAGATTAAGGCAGGATAGTAGTCGCCCTTGTCTGGTAGAAAGCAGGCACAGCTAGAACATCTTTTCGCTGTGTTCTGTACAGCAGGCAAATCTGTTACTGTATATGCTAGAAGTGGGAGACTTGCACTCCTTATCTTGTTTTAGTTTTGTTTTTCAGGGCCATCTGAAAAAGCAGGATGATTCAGTAGAGACAAAGACCTGGCCAAGATTTGTTCCAATAATATATAGATTCAAGCAGTAAATTTCTCTTTGTTCTGTAGTCCTGTTTTAAGAACAACAGGCATTAATTTGGTGTGGTGGTGCATGCCTATAGTTGTAGAACTTGGGACCTATGGGTAAGTAGGATCCAGGGTTCAGTTGTGACCAGCCATGTCTGCTGGGAATCCAGCCAAGCTCGTAACCACTGAGCCATCTCTCCAGGACCAAATACTGTATTATACATCTTTTAACCTAAATTTGGCTCATTATAGGCCGCATGTTTCTAATTTGGAATTCTCAGTGTTGCAAGTGTTTTGGGTTCAGGACATTTTCTAATGTTTACATATTCTAGATAAGGTATATAGGGAAAGGGGCTTAAGTTTAAACAACATTTTTGTTTTATATACACTTTGTACAAAGTTTGAAGGTAATTTTACACATGCATTTTAGTAATTTTTGTACATGAAACCTTTTTGGTTTTTCGAGACAGGGTTTCTCTGTATAGCCCTGGCTGTCCTGGAACTCACTCTGTAGACCAGGCTGGCCTTGAACTCAGAAATCTGCCTGCCTCTGCCTCCCAAGTGCTAGGATTAAAGGCATAAGGCATGCGCCACCACCACCCTGCTGTGAAACCTTTTCTTTCTCTTTCTTTCTTTCTTTCTTTCTTTTTTTAAATTATTTATTTATTATATGTAAGTAGCTGTCTTCAGACACCCTAGAAGAGGGCATCAGATCTCATTACGGATGGTTATGAGCCATCATGTGGTTGCTGGGATTTGAACTCATGACCTTTGGAAGAACAGTCGGTGCTCTTAACTGCTGAGCCATCTCTCCAACTCCCTCTTTCTTTCTTTCTTTCTTTCTTTCTTTCTTTCTTTCTTTCTTTCATTCATTTTTTTTTGAGAGAGAGAGCGAGAGAGTGAGAGAGCAAGAGAGGGAGAGAGCGTTTTTCTGTGTAGCCCTGACTGTCTTGGAACTCAATTCTGTAGATCAGGCTGGCTTTGAACTCAGAGCGATGTGTCTGCCTCTGTCTCTGGGAATAGTGATGTTTTCCACCATTGGCCATACTCTTCTGTAATCAGATATTGTTTAGTGCTTTTCTTTCAGAGTTGCAAAGTGCTCATATCAAGAGGAGCAAAAACACGGCTCCTCTCCCTCCTGGTTGAGGCATGACTCTTATTCTAGGAAGCTTGAGTGTAGGAGGGTGAGTTAGGTATTTTTCTGAAGATTATTTATGTATATGAGTATTTGGTTTGTTTCTACATCTGCACGCCAGATGCAGGCATCAGATCCAATGGGAGTACAGTTACAGATGGTTGTGAGCTGCCGTGTGGATGCTGGGAATTGAACTCAGGACCTCTGAAAGATCAGTCAGTGCCCTTAACTACTAAGCCATCTCTTCAGCTTGACTTTTTCAACTTCCTTCGAGTGTCGGGTCCACAGAAGAGAGAGGGATGCACATCTCAGCTCACTTAGGCAAAGGAGGCTGTGGGGGGATGACACTTGATCTTGGTCATGAAAGTGCTTGAAGGTCATGAAAAGGCTTTGAAACTCA
This sequence comes from Mastomys coucha, assembly GCF_008632895.1. NCBI lineage: Eukaryota > Metazoa > Chordata > Mammalia > Rodentia > Muridae > Mastomys > Mastomys coucha. The sequence goes on along the minus strand of NW_022196903.1, from coordinate 25,295,593 downwards.
TGAAGGAGCACTGGAGTAGAAAAGTTGGGAGAAAAAAGAGGGCTCAGACTGTAAACAAACACAAAATGACAAGGGCATTAAGTGACTGCTTGGGATTTGTAATACCAGGGGATGAGCACAGGGGACAGCCTGTAGACATACAACTGTAAAATGAGTTTTATGTTGCAACACTCAGAGGCAGGATATAAAACAGTAGTGTTTTGTTTATTTTTGCCTAGAAATTGTAGTGTTTAAAAATAGGAGCCATGCTCAGTGTGGTTGGGCATGCTCATGGCTCATCACCAAGGACGCTGAAGTTAAAGGTGAGGGCAGCCTGGGCTAACTAGCATTAAACTCTCCAAATTAACTAATGTTATGGTCAGCCCACTTTGTTTTGAGACAGGGTCTTGCTCTGTTGCGCACAGTGACCTAGAACTTGTGATCACCCTACTTCCGACTCTATAAAGGTGGAAATTATTGATTGGCATGTGTCCTACATCTTGCTGGGTTTTAAATTTTAGTTTCAAACTTGTAAGTTTCTCCATCTGCTTTTTACCTTTTGAAACAGTAGGGATTGTTTTTCTTTTAAGCTGATCTTAGGTTGGTAATTGGCTATCCTAGTGTGAAAATATTTATAGCCTGGTACATGATGTTGAGCCTCATCCAGCTTCTCTGTTTTAAGTGGCTCGACAGCTGAACCTCACAGGTGCTCTTTGTTGTCAAATAGGATAGGTATAGTTTTGTGTTGGGTTGGTAATTATTAAGAATTTGTATTTTTGGAAAGTGCCTTTCATGAGGCTATTTTAACTTTGTTTTGAGTAATCACTATTGTTCATTTTCTAAAATTTGTATTATTTTATAGTATGGATGTTCTGCCTGCACATATGTTTGTATACCACTTGCATGCCTGCAAAGCCCAAGGAGAGCATTAGATCCACTGGAACTGAAGTTGCACATGGGTGTTAGCCACTGTGTGGGTGCTGGGAATCAAACTTCGTCTTCTGTAGAGCAGTTGGTGCTATTAATCACTGGGCCATCTCTCCAACTTCAACTGTGTTTTAAAATTTGTTCTTTGTCTTTGGAGACAGGGTCTGTAGACCAGCCTGCCTTGAACTCATGCCACTCCTTCCCTTGCCTTCTGAAGGCTGGGGGTGCAGGTGTGCACACCACACTGGGCTTGGTTTGCTATGTTTGAGGAGAATCCTCTGCATGTAGATTCTCTTTCCTGGATCTTACAGTTAAAGGTTTTTTTCGGTTTTTTGAGACAGGGTTTCTCTGCGTAGCCCTGGCTGTCCTGGAACTCAACGCTGTAGACCAGGCTGGGCTCAAAATCAGAAATCCACCTGTCTCTGCCTCCCAAGTGCTGGGATTAAAGGTGTGCGCCACCACCACCTGGCTAAAAGTTGTAACTATATTTCTTAAATTAGATACTTTCCTTCATGCTATCTCTAAAATAAAGCCTTTTTATTAGTGTATATTTAATCTGTGAAGAGTTTTCTGAGGGACTCATGCTTGAAATGGAAAGTGCTGAACAGTAGTATGTACCATACCATATCCCTGCCTGGGCTTTCTTCTCGGGACCTTTAGGGACATGCAGATCTGTTACCTTACCCTGTTTGTCACCTTCTCCAGCTCAGTATACCCTTAAGCACAAATGTGTCTGCACACCATTTGACAGTTGGGAAGGCTGTTCCTGGCTAGGGGCTGGTGCTCTCTGCTGTACTTATACATTTAGCAGATGTTAATGCATGTTTACACCTTGGCACGGAGTGGATGGAGCAGTTGGATAGAAGGTGACCATTGTAAAATAAACAGAACAACATAGTCTTGAGTTTGTAGGCAGCGTGTGAGACTGAACAAACGGGACTCCTGCAGGTGGTTTGACCATCAGCTGTGGCCATGAGTTGAGGTATTAAGCAAGTGAACAGGGTGTTCTGTGTACTGTGTAACCTGGAAGCCTTCAACTTCCATTGTCAGAAATGGAGTCTATAGTAGAAGAGCTGTTTTCTTTTTCTTAGTTTTCAAATGAAGAGTGGCTTGTACATCCTGAAGTCAGTGCTGCAGCCTGGAGAGAATGGATCTGTTCGGTCCTGGATTTGTTGTTAATTTAAGAGTTTTTGCTTTTGTTTTTTAATTTTTGTTGTTTGTTTACTTGTTTGTTTTGGTATTTTTGTATATGTGTGTGTTTTCTTTTTTCTTTTTTTAAATTTCAGTTAGAAGTCAGACATAGAAAAATGTTTTGTTTTTAAAGTGAGAGGCTGTGGCTGGCAGGGTGGCCCAGTGGGTAGAGGCTGACTGCTGGGTCTGGTTCCTTGCATTTGACCCTTGTGACCCACACGGTAGAGGAAGAAGGCCTACTCTACACACTGTCCTCTGGCCTCTGGTATTTGCCCCCATACATGGACCCTTCCATCAGAGTAAACGTAATAAAAAATAGAAGAGAAGAGAACACAAAATTACCAACCACTTGTACATATTCTGTGTCAGATAAACTGAAAAATTTAGGACAAAAATTGGTCAAACTGCAGAAGCCACGTGTGTTGGGTTCTGTGGTGGAGAAAGCTAATGTCAAGATTATTCTCCTAGTTCTTCTTGACTACTCCTTAAGTTGAGTATCTGCATGGGGAACTGAAATGTTTTTGAGCTACATAACCCTTCCTGGCCCTTAAACCCACGGCAGTCTTCCTATCTCAGCCTCTGAGATGCTAGGATTATAGGCATAAGCCACTATATTTGGATGAATTAATTACATACCTTTAATGGATGATTATACTAGTTAGTTATAATGCCCATTAAAATTTTGTTTTTAGAGTCCTGAAATAGATGTAATTATTTGCTTAGGAAAATCAACAATTATTTTAAGAAAAAAAAAACAGGTGGAGAAATATGAGCCATTTGAAATGCATCCGAGAAAGCGTGCTCAGACTTTGGGGGGTTGTGGGTTTCGTTTTGTCTTGATGTGAAAAGTGCATTTTGGCTAAATGGACTTAGGCTGAAAGAGGTCAAGGAATATTTTATTTTGCTACAGGTTGCTTTTAAAACTGCTTTAGGTCTTGTTTCTATATCCCAACTAACTGCTGAAAGGAAGACCCATGGAAATCAGCATCTTTGTGGCTTTGGAGATACCAGGGAGGCTCAAAGGCAGCTGCATGCTGACATACAGAATTCTTCTGGAACTTGGGCAGTTTAGCTTGGGCCATGTAATCTGCTCTTGCTACTCTTGTGGTCATAAGTGTAAGTAAGAAGCTCTTGAGGGTTCAAGTCCCAGTGTTGAATGGATGCTGCTCTCTACCTCAGTCTTCTTCCTAGTGCTCCTATCTGCATGCTCTGAGAGCCATGGAGAGGTGTGTCTAGGGTAAGGGGACTATCTGCCTGCCTGCAGGCACTAGCAGTGGAATAAATAGTTAAAGACAAGCACATCAAGAACCCTTCCTTTAACCAAAGGGAGGCAAGCCAGTGGTTTTAGTTTTATGAAATGTGTTTCTCTCATTCCTGTAAAGCTATAAAAGTTACTTTCACAACCTCAGGAAAGATGTAGCTTCCCCCCTAAAGACCATGCCTCGTGATGGAGGAGAAGGCAGTTGCTTGTCCTTACCCTGAGGCTTACACTAGTGGCAAAGGCTCCATGAATACCTCCTCTAAGCCAAGACATACTCAGTACTCTCAGTAGCAATCCCAGCCGACATGGCAGTGTGTCATGTGCCAAGCATGTGCTTTTCTTTCTTTCTTTTTTTTTTCTTTCTAAGCACTCTGTTTGGCTTCCTTGGTCCTCAAAATGACTATAGGAGATAACTAATGGTGTTTTACAGAGGAGAAACTAAGGTTTAGGTTAAGCAAAATTGCAGACTGCAGCAGTGAGTTTAGGCTTCTTACATCTGGAGCTTTGACTCTGAACTACTCAATTCTGTATCAGACTGATAATTCTCTGGCCTGGTGGCAGGGAATGTGGCCTACGTTACCAGGGGAATGTCTCAGAGATAAAGTTACTTTCATAAGGCTCCTGTTGAAACCTGGGTCAGTTAGTGGGACCTTGTCCTCTTCCACACTGTATCATGTGATGTGACCTCATAGAGTACATTGATGCAATATCTGATTGACAAGGATCTTTTCATTTCTTTGTGGGTTGTCACAGACCTGCTGTTTAAAAGTTGATATGTAGCTAATATTTGGCACTATAAACTCTTAATCTCCTGGCAGTAGGTACCTGGTTGGTACTTAGTTGACAACTTTTATCTCCTTAAGCTAGTGACCCACCTGTGTTCTAAGTTCTGTACTGAGTTCCAAGGAAAAAAGACAAGCAAGCATGTGTTCCTACTAGTTTGCATGTTACATTCGTCCTCTTTTCAGATGTCTGAGTGTAAGTATAAAGTCTGGGAGTGCAGGCAAAAACAGGACCAGCCAAGTCAGACTTGGTTCTCCATCCACTCTGCAGGGGTCTGGAGGTAAGGCTTTTAATTTTAACTTAATTTGTAAAATGCATTGGTGTCCTCATGAGACAGTTCTGGGGCTTAGATGAGATAAACAAGCCACAGGTGCTTAGAATGGTAGCTGGATATTGGTGTGGGAAATGAGGGCAGTGGTAGGTTAGCTGTGGATGCTTCATGGACCAACACAGATTTGTATATAAACAGTAAACACCTTGTTTTATAATGATGGGATTTTCTTTATTTTATTATGATACCAATTGACTTATACTGTGTTTTCCAATCAGTTATTGGGAGGGGGGGTTGTTGAGGCAGAGTCTCTCTACATATCTCTAGCTGTCTTAGAACTCACTATGTAGACCAGGCTGGCCTCAAACTCAGAGATATGCTTGCCTCTGCCTCTCAAGGGCTGAGATTAAGTACTTGAACCACTGTGCTTGGCCTTGTGTTTCCCAACTTTGAAAGTTTATACTCTAAAACCTCAAATTTATTTGGAAGTATACTTGGCTTATATTGAGTAATTTTAAAAGTTATTTGTATGTGTGAATGATGTGTAGGGTACAGATGCCTGTGCCTCTGTAGCAAAAGGACAGAGAACAACATTGTGAAGTTGGTTCTCTCTCTCCACCCTTTTGGATTCCAGGGCTTGAATGCAGGTAGCCAGGCTTTGCAGGCAAGCATTTATTCTGTACTCTTCTCCATGCTCCTGTTATAGCACCCTCATGGCTGAAGGTCTCTCTGTGCCTTGTTTGCTTCCTTCCAGTCTTCATCTCCTTTTTGCTACCAGGGCAATACTGTTTTTGGTCCGTCCGTCCGTCCGTCCGTCCGTCTGTCTATCTGTCTATCTATCTCATCCTGTCTTTTCCTGCTTTTAAAGCTTTGAACTTAGGAGCAATTGAAAGGCTGGAGAATCTTAGAATTTAAAATGAGGGCATTTAATAGAAATGTATGTATAATGTGTAACCTTTACCTAAAAGGGGGCATGGAAAACCTATGTATCAAGCCAAAAATGTGAAGCAGGTAGTTCCAGGAACTTGGCTAACTCAGAGCCTTAGGGCTCTGGTTCCCGATACCTGCCCCTCCTGAATGATCCACAATGAGGGCGGAACTAGGAATGAAGGTCTACTGGTTTATGGGACTCTCCACCCCATCGACCAGTAGATTACATTCTTAAATGAATGAATATAAATGAATATGTTCCCTTCCCTAACTGAATACCTTGGGTTGGGTCCCTCTGAAATTTTCCACTGTTTTTATGTTTCCTTGGTAACCCTCTCCCCACCCCCAGCTTGTGGTCTTTCCCTTTAAATACCCCTTACTTCTTGTGTTCAGCGTCAAACTCTGGCCAGCATGGTCACGAGGTCGACCCCGGTACTGGCCTATTCCAAATAAACCTCATGTGATTGCAGCAAGTTCGGTCTCTCGTGAGTTATTGGGTGGTCGCGTCATCCCGAGACTTGAGTAAGGATCTCCCCAGTTCTGGGGGTCTTTCACAATCTTCTGTCTCAGCCTCCAGAATGCAAAGATTACACATATATGCCACCACACTGGGTTCTTCCCCCTTCCTGTTCCTTCCTTCCTTCCTTTCTTCCTTCTTCCTTTTTCTCTCATTCTTTCTCTTTTCCCTTCCCTTTCCTTTCCTCCCCCCTCTCCCCTTTCTTTGACAGTCCTGCTATGTAGGCCAGATTAATCTAGAACCTGCTGTGATTCCAGGGTGGTGTCAAACTCACTGAAACACTCTTGTGTGTTGTCTCCCCGGTGCTAGGGTTAGAGGCTTGCACCAGCATACCTAGCTTGGAACTACTCTTTTTTTTTTTTTTTTTTATTATATGTAAGTACACTGTTGCTATCTTCAGACACACCAGAAGAGGGCGTCAGATCTCATTACAGGTGGTTGTGAGCCACCATGTGGTTGCTGGGATCCGAACTCAGGACCTTCGGAAAAGCAGTCAGTGCTCTTACCCACTGACTCTTTATACAAGGCTTATCTATCAGCTTCTCCCCAAAATTCATTTTCATTCCAAATAAAGTTAAGCATGTGCTTCCTCTGTACTGGAGTTAGAGGTGAGCCAGATTGTTTTCTGAGGGTGCCTAGGGATCTGAACTCAGGACCTCTTGTTTCCTGACTGAGCATCTCCCCAGCTCTAGATACCCTACCCTCCGTTTTGAGACAAGGTCTCATGTAGCCCAGGCTGCTCTTGAAGATGACCTTGAACTCGAGCTGCCTTCACCTCCTACATACTGGGATCCAAGACATGCCACTACCGTGTCATGGGAGTGCCACAATTATTTTTGTACACACTTAGGTCTTCCCCTTTCTAAGTCATTTGCCCCCTGACCTTTTCTCCCTGCTCCACTATTACAGTTGTTCTGATCTTTCTTCCTTTGTCTTCCCTTCTGAGAGAGAAGGGCTTCATTTGCATAGAGGTTCCACTGATAAAGGCATTAGTGTCTCAGTATTTAGAACTCTGAGTACATTGGTTTTCTAGCAGAGAGATTGATGTGGATGAGGATTAATATCTCAAAATGAAAAAGTGCATGTCAGATACAAGTCAGTTTAAATTGACTTTTGTTCCCGGAGGAACTGTATTCTGATTTCTAAACAAGGGACTTAACTTTTGAAATAAAGTTGTTGGGGAAGGGCTGGTGGGGTCTGACCTCTGTAGCCTACACCTCAGGAGTGCTCTAATAGGAGACTTTGGCCCTTGACTGTGGGCTGGAAAGTGGACATGCTGCCCTTCTCTGGAGGCGGCTGAGCCAGAGGCCAGCCAGCACTCTTGCATATTGGTTTGGAGAGGGCCTGTGCAGATACTTATGCTGGAACTTGATTATTCCAGTGCTCACACCATAATCTGCAATAACAAGAGAACTGTTTTACTTTAGAAAAGTCGGGGGTCGGGGGTGGGGGTGGGGGGAAGAGGTTGTCAGTAGCTGAGGCTGTTGTGACTGAATTGGTCTTTTCACAGCAGGGTTCCTACAGAAAACCTGAATGCTACTGTGGTGCAACTGGTGAAAAGAGGGAAGTACATTCCAGTAATAGGCTCATGTAATTTCCTTTTTGTTTTGAGACAGGGCCTATGTTATAGTCCTGGCTATTCTGTGTAGACCAGGCTGGCTTTGAACTTAAAACCACCTGCCTCTGTCTCCCTAGTATTGGAATTAAAGGTATGTGCCACCATGCCCAGCTTCTGTAATTTACTTTTTTTTTTTTAAAGACAGGATTTCTCTGTGTAGTACTGGCTGTCCTGGAACTCATTCTGTAGATCAGGCTGGCCTTGAACTCAGAAATCCGCCTGCCTCTGCCTCCCAAGTGCTGGGATTAAAGGCATGTGCTACCACCATCCAGCTTTGCAATTTACTTTTAATGCAGAGAAAGTAGGAGTTTTTGGACATAATCATCTCTGGTTGGTATTAATTCTAGAAAAATGATATAACAGCTAGAAACCTTGATTGAAAGACATAAAAGTTTCCTTATTCATTGACCTTTTTTTCCTTTTTTTTTTTTTTCCAAAGCAGGGTCTCACTTGCATTATCCTACTGAACTGAAACTTGCTTTGTAGACCAGGCTGCCCTTGAACTCAGAGATCTGCCTCCATCTACCTCTTGAGTGCTAGGGTTAAGGACATATTATCACCCTTCTATAATTCTGAAAACTATAAAAAAGTTTTTACATCTTAGATTTAAAATATTTTAAAGTATTTTATGTGTATGGGTGTTTTGCCTGCTTGGGTTTGTCTGTGTGTCACTTGAGTGCCTAGTACACTGAAAGGCCAGACGTTGGCATTTGTATCCCTTAGGACTGGAGTTATGGATTGTTGTGGGCTACCCTGTGGATGCAGGGATTGAAGCAGGGTCCTCTGGAAGAACAGTTTGTGCTGTGTACCCCTGAGCCATCTCTCCAGCCCCCATCTCACAATGTTTAGATAATCATCTACTGATAGTAAAAGAAGAGTGCTTCAGAACTCTTGTTTTCTGGAGCTAGAAGAAAATATCAAAGGACCTTTTCATTTAGTGCCATTTTCATGCTAGACTTTGTACAGTAGTAACATGGACTATGTGTAAGTGATGACTGACTAACTGCCTTGAGCAAGTGAAACCCTGGTTTGTAGTGATTTCTAAGATATAAATACTGTACTGGAGCAAGCCTGTCTACAGTGTGACAGCAGGAAGAGATGAATGTAGTTATCTGATTTGAATTAACCTCAGCTACCTGGGGTATTTTATAGTATGTTTTATTCTTAAGCTCTTTTCTTCCCTCCCCTTGTATATATGTACACACACACACACACACACACACACACATAGTGTGCATGAGCTGGTCAGAGGACAACTTGTGGAGCCAGTTCTCCTCTTCTACCATGTTGGTCCCAGGTATTGAACTTGGGTCTGACATCCTGACCTCTCATGCTATTCTTTCTTTTCCTTATTTCTTGCATAAGTATGTAACTTGAACTAAGAGCAAGGTAATTTCTTTGGCCTTAAATGAACTAATCTCACAAATCTGAAAGTTAAAACTAGAAAGCCAGTGTTTGTCAGTGTGGACAAGTGTCTTGTGTCTCTATGGGGAGACATGACAGGGAGTCAGATGCTACAACCAGAAGGTTGTTTGAGAAAGAGCTGGCACAGAAACTGCATAAAGTAACCTTATTAATCTGCTGCTGTGATTTTCTCTCAGAGGCCTTGGTGGCCATGGCCCCTGCTAGCATTTCTTTCTGATGTTTCCTTTGATGTTGATAGAGTTCTCCTTCTGTTTCTGGCAGTCCCCTGTTCCTTGGCATGTATGAATGCACTTAGCTTGGCTGCACTTGAGCCTTGCTAGGTAGGAAACCACACTCTCTCTTTCAGATGGTAGCTCTGCCAGTGTTTTCTGGTAGCTTTTTGTGAGTACATCTGACTTTATCTCAGGTTTTTTTTTTTTTTCCAAATTTCAAAGGGTAAGAATGATTCCTGATTTCCTCTTTACTTTGCTCCTAGAAAGTGTCCCTCTCTTCACAGACATTGTGCTGGTTTCAAGCTTAGCACTCAGAAGCCATCTTCTGATGTTGGTTACTCTGCATCAGCACCTGTAGAAACTCTTTTGCTTCCTCAGCCTCTGGGCTGGAATGAGAGTGTGCCTACTTGTACCACACAACTTATGTTCTTTAGACACTCACTTCCTGATCCCACTGTCTAGCAAAACTCAACTTCTCAGTATTCATTTCGTCATTTTTCTTTAGTGCCCATGTAGAGCACTATCTTCCATGTGCCTGGACTAAAGAATGAATGAATTGGGTAGACTTCTTGCCCTTTAAAACCTGAATTTTATTGATGACAAAGGAGGATGT
>NW_022196903.1:25277004-25285856 GCF_008632895.1 Mastomys coucha | reverse complement strand
AAAAAAAAAAAAACCAAACCACTGCCCATAAAGCCGAGTACTAAGTGGACATGAGGCCTGGGCAGAGTGTAGTTGGGGAACTATAATACTCTACTATAACAACAACAGAATAACTTGACAGTTTGTTTGGATGTGTACTTTAGGTGCCCAGGAGGGTCTTTGAGGAAGTGGCATTTAAAACTTAGCACAAAGAATAAGCAGCAGCTCTGTAGAAACAGGGAAGTCAGGGCAAGGCAGAAGAGACAGGCACAAAGTCCCTGAGGAGGAGGCTGCCCGCTTGTGTTTCAGGAAACGAAAGTCAGCAAAGCTGAAAGAGGCAAGGGAAAATGTGGCTTTCTGTGTCAGTCCCATTGTGGGTTGAACGAGTGAATCTAGATGTGATTTGTGTAGGTTAAGATCTAATCCAAACTAGTAGTGTTAGAATTTATAATTCTAAATTTATATTTTTGCATTTGCTTTTCTGAGATGTTAGTAATCAAAAATGATTGAAACCTACAGCTCTGTCTTATGTGAGATGTATCCTATAATTAGGAAAATCAGGAAGGAATTAAAGCCTAATAATACTTAGTGTGCTAAGGTTGTTCCAGTCTCAGACCCAGCTGTACGCATCCTGCCCTCCTCGTGACCCAGTCTCCTTGACTGTGGGTAAGATGGGCCTGAGCCACTGTGCTCTGCTTTCTGCTTCAATGTCTCAGAGGCACTCAAGCCTGCATACCCTTTGTTCCCGACAGACAGGAAGAGGGAGAGCCAGGAGTGTAGCCAGCTTTTCCAGGTCACATCTTCCCATCGTATCACTCTTGTGTCTAGTTTGGTTTTCTCCTGATTTACTACGTGATTTTTAGTTGTTTTCCTCTTGAATTATTTGAGAAGTATTCCTTGTGAACAACTTGATTCTTTCATTGCCTGTCTGTACCTCTTAACAGTTCAACTGTTTGTTTATTTACTGTTTGTGCATATTTAAATCTCACACTTCTGTTACTTACTAGGTTAGCATCCACAGAACATAGCCATTTCCATATTATAATTGTACCAAGCAGCCTGTTTCTTGCTGTGCTAATCACCTCTGTTGGTCCTCTTGACATGGCAAGTGCCCTTGCCCCCCCCATACCTGTTACTTATATAGTGCTGAAAATAGCTCTGCAGCCCCTTGTGTTGCATTGCATATCTAGTTACAATGTCCTTTCATGTCACTGCTCCTGACTTCCAGGGTTTTGTGCTCATTTATTGAGATGGTTTGTAATAAATTATTCCTTTTAAAAATTGTATTATTGTGGGTATGAGCAGTCACAAGACAGCTTTGTGGAGTTAGTTTTCTCCTTGCACGGTTCTGTAGGTTCCAGGGATTGAACTTGGACTCTCTGCTTGTGCTATACACACTTTTACCTGCTTATACCATCTCACTAGCCCAGGTATTTCTTTCTTTTTTTTTTTTTTTTAATATTTATTTATTTATTATATGTAAGTACACTGTAGATGTCTTCAGACGCACCAGAAGAGGGCATCAGATCTCATTATGGGTGGTTGTGAGCCACCATGTGGTTGCTGGGATTTGAACTCATGACCTTTCGAAGAGCAGTCGGTGCTCTTCCCCGCTGAGCCATCTCACCAGCCCAAGTTATTTCTTTACTTCTTTTGTAAGGGTGTCTCTCTCTGAGTGAATGAATGCCGTGTGTAGTTGGGTGCCCTCGGAAGAGGGAATCAAATCTCTTGGAGCTGGAGCCAGGACGATCTTGGAACTTCTGATCTTCCTGTTTCTGCTTCCAAAATGCTGTCTTAATAGGTAGGCATTTGTGTACCACCATATCTGGTTTCAGGGATTCTGAGCATTGAACTCAGAGCTTCAAGCATACTATGCAGCATTGTTACCAACCAAGCTATTACCGCCTGTCACATAAAAGTTTTCTTTTGCTTATTTTCACTGTGGATTTTAGAAATAAAAACCAGTGTTATAGTTGAGCCTTTTCTTTCCTTTTTTTTTCCATCCTAATCATAAATATAAATCATATAACTTCAAATATTGATTTGTTTGTGTGTATGAGGCAAGTGTGTGGAGATCAGAGGAAACTTGGCAGGACTCAGCTTGTCATTCAGTAATAGGGGTTCCTGGATTGAATTCAGATCTTTAGTTTTAGTCATCTTCCTAGTTTTAGTTTTGAGACACAATCCACTAAGTTTCCAAGGTCGGTCTTCATCTCACTCTGTAACTGAATTCAGAAGGCTTGGTCTCTAGAGTACCTGGATAATGAACCTGCATGACCAGACCTGGCTCCAGTGAGTTCTAAGCAGACTTTCATTCAAGAAGAAGCTTCTGTTCTCAACATCACTTTAGACTGTTTTTTAAAATAATCTTATGATAGTAATTACTATTTCCTCTTAAAAGTCTTCCAAGAGGGCAGTAGAAACGGAGTGCAGCTAAATGAAAGCATACTAGTTTGTTTTGGAACATAAGAGTTCTTTATTCAGTAGATCACATGAAGAGCACATTTAACATACCAGCTAGTATATTTATTTGTACTTTACTTTCCTCAACTTAAATTTTGGCTGTGAATGATCTTGAACCTATCACTTTTTTGTGCATGTTGCTTTAAACAGGCCTGAGCGTGTGCCGTTCTCTGCCCCCTCTAATTCTTATTAAAGCAACACTGAATTGCTATTGATGTCACTTAATAACTGACGCCTGCTCTGCCTGGTGCCTGTGGAATACTAAAGAGAACAGCAGGTGTCGGCCATTTGTTTTTTGGAAAACAACTAGTAGGCATGGCTGACTTGCATTTGGGTCACATGAATCCTGAGATAGCTGTGAACATGGTCCAGAATGTTTGCAGATGACAGCAGGCATTACAGTGTCAAAAAGGTTGGACAGTCTGAAAGGGAACGAAGCTGTATTGTCTGTGGTCATATCTTCTAGAGAAGTAATTCCACCCTGTCCATCAGGGCCACCTAGCTGTATGCAGATGTATATTGTTTTTCCTTTTGTTCTCTGGGTTTACAAACATATTTAGTGTTTAAAAAGTTTGTCTTAGGAATTATTCCTTCTTGTTGGATTATTGGAGTCATACAAGTCAGGTAGGGATTACTAGTCTCTGGACACCACACTAGTACACTAGCTAGCTAGTCTAGGGAAGAGAAGGGCAGGAAGGAGGGCCAGCCACAGTAAGCTGAAGACCTTGGTCCGTTTCTAACTAAGTAGCTCTGTAACTTAAAGTGGTGAGTGTTCTAGAGAGAGATGACAGCACATCTAAGAGCTTTCTCTTCAGTTTCTGCATCCACTGTTGTTAACTCTTTGATAATGTTCATCTGTTGAATGGATAGCAATACTTATTACTAAAATTAAGAGAATTATTAATTCTTCAGTTCAGCACTTTAGAACTCTTGACCATATACTTTTCATCTTACTACTTTGTAGATGTAGTATACATGTTACCATGAAAAATGCCAAAGAAACTTTTTTTTGTAGAAATGACACTGCGTTCTCTAAATGGTTCCCATGTGCCTTGATTATAGTATCTGAGTAATGCTTGTGAACACTTGGCTTAACTCTTGTCTTCAGGGATTGCATTGGCATTGCTATCTGCATGTCAGGTGCTTCATAAAACTGGTCTGTCTGCTCTCAAGGTTAATGTGATTTATTTGTTTTTGTTTTTGTTTTTTTGTTTTTCGAGACAAGGGTTTCTCTGTATAGCTCTGGCTGTCCTGGAATTCTGTAGACCAGGCTGGCCTCGAACTCAGAAATCCACCTGCCTCTGCCTCCCAAGTCCTGGGAGTAAAGGCGTGCGCCGCCACCACCTGGCTGTTAATGTGATTTAACAGGAAGTAATGGTCAAGATTAACTAGTGGTGGCATGCCTCTGCTCACAGCACTAGAAAGGCAGAGATGGGAGAGTCATGAGTTTGAGGCCAGCCAGGTTTACAAAGGGAGACTCTTACTCTAAAAATATAAAGCAGTCACACACAAGGAAGCTGGGAGATGGTAGGGCTGCATCTGTATGGAGATGGGTATGGTGCACCTGTAATCCTAGTACTTCGAGCTGACTTAGGAAGACTGACAGTTCAAGGCCAGTATGTGCTACATTGTGAGGTCCATTCCAGGCTGTGCATAGAAGACCCTGTCTAGAAGGAAAAGAGAAGGAATTAGGTGATTAATTAGAAGTTAGGAAATAGGTTGAAATTTAGAGTTTTTTTTTTTTTTTAATCTGTAGTAGTAATTTATACCTTTAACTAAGGTACTTGGAAAGTTCAGGCTCTTCCCTGGTTGCCTAATGAGTTTGATCTGACCTAGGACACATGGAAACACGTGTTTCCAAAAAAATAAAAATAAATAAAAAATTTTTAAAAAGGTGAGATGGGCTGGGTGTAGTAGTGCACGCCTTTTATCCCAGCACTGGGGAAGCAGAGGCCAGCAGATCTCAAGGCCAGCCTGGTCTTCACAGCAGCTCCAGACCAGCCAGGGCTGCACAACAAGACCCTGACTCTTACTGAAGTGAGCTTCTTAGTGTCTGTGTCTTGTTTAGTCAACTGCAGAGTCCGTTAAGTCTGTCAGTTCTACAGTCATTATATCATTGAGGTTTTGCATGTTCCGCTTTTGCTTTTTGTGTCTGGCCTTGTCCTTTCCCTGTTCTGCACATAGCTGATGTAGCTCCAAGTACACTGGCATGAACTTTGCATGGAAATACTGGATCTTTGCTTACTGGATCTGGTACCTTGTGCCCCCACCCTCTGTTCTTGCCTAGCTTTTCTTACTTTCTAGCATTTCCCTCATCAAAATTATGCTGTATTTTTTTATTATTTTAATTTTTATTGTTCTTTTTAAAAATTTATTTATTATATGTAAGTACACTGTAGCTGTCTTCAGACACTCCAGAAGAGGGCATCAGATCTTATTACGGATGGTTGTGAGTCACCATGTGGTTGATGGGATTTGAACTCAGGACCTTCAGAAGAGCAGTCATTGCTCTTAACCGCTGTGCCATCTCTCCAGCCCCTATTGTTCTGTTTGTATGGGACTAGATTTCAATGTGACTATGTAGCTGAAGATGACCTTACACTCCATTCCTTCGTACCCACATCTCCCAAATGCTTCTGTCTTAAATCTTCATTTCTAGTGTTTGTTCCTATCTCTTTTTTTTTTTTTTTTTTTTTTTTTTTTTTTTTTTTTTTTTTTGGTTTTTCTAGACAGGGTTTCTCTGTATAGACCTGGCTGTCCTGGAACTCACTCAGTTCCTACCCCTTTATGTCCAAATAACATTGCTTTCAAAATATTGTGGCCTCAGACTGTAGATCTTCAAAGACCAAAGGTCTCAGGAGTTAAACTCAAGGCCATCAGGTTGCTTGCCTTAGAAAAATTCTAATTCCAAATTTTAATTGTATTTTTCCTTTTTGTTTGGGTTTTAGTGTTTGGTCTTTGAAACAAGATCTCACACTTTAGCTTAGGCTTGTCTTCTGAAACTCACTCTTAGCTCGTTAGCCTCAAACTCGTCAGTTCTCCTGCCTTGCCTTGAGTGCAAGGATTACAGGCATGAGTCACCATGCATGGACTGTAGTTTCTTCTTAGCATGTCTTACATTCCTGTGCTCTACCTTTAGGCTTTCTTGTAGACAGACACTGTTCAAGAGTCATTTTTGTTTGGGTATGGTGCTTATGTAGATGATTAGTATTTTAACAGAATTTTATTAGTATTTTTACTAATTATATTTATTAGTAAATAATAGTAAATTAGTAAATAATAATACTAGTATATTTATTAGTATTTTGGTAGAGTTTTAGTAAACAAGTTCTGATAGAAACGTGATCTTTTGTGGATTTAATAGATCTGCACTGTTTTCTTCATAAACCAGCTGAAGGAGTTCCTGTTATTTCATACAGAAAGCTTAAAACTAGTTTTGGGGAGATACAGAATATAAAACTGCTTGGCCTTAAGAGATGACATATTACCTATTCATTTGTTGATTTCTTTGTAGTGTTTCCTTCCAGATTCACAGAAACATGATTTGCCCTAATTCTTTTCTTTTTTAATGTTTTTTATTAGATGTTTTCTTTATTTACATTGCACATTTTATCCCCTCCGAAAACCCCCCAATCCCATAATCTTTCTCCCTGCTCACTAACCCACCTGCTCCTGCTTCCCTGTCCTGGCATTCAAGGACACTGGGGTATCAAGCCTCCACGAGACCAAGGGCCTCTCTTCTCATTGATGTCCCACAAGGCCATCCTCTGCTACATATGCGGCTGGAACCATGGATCCCTCCATGTGTACTCGTTGGTTGGTGGTTTAGACCCTGGGAGCTCTCGGGGTATTGGTTGGCACATATTGTTGTTCCTCCTATGGGGCTGTAAACCCCTTCAGCTCCTTGGGTCTTTTCTCCTGCTCCTCCATTGGGGACTTTGTACTCAGTCCAATGGATGGCAGTGAGCATCCACTTCTGTATTAGTTGGGCAGTGGTCGAGCCTCTCAGGAGACAGCTCTATCAGGCTCCTGTCAGTAAGCACTTGTTGGCATCCGCAATAGTGTCTCAGTTTGGTAACTGTATATGGGATGGATCCCTAGGTGTCGCCCTAGTTCTTTACATTGGGGATTTTATCGCTCCCCAGCTTCTGTGAGTGAGAGTGTGTGTGTGTGTGTGTGTGTGTGTGTGTGTGTGTGTGCGCGCGCGCGCGCGCGCGCGCACATGCATGTGCCTCCTTTTTTCCCCTCCCATTTTTGAGATAAGTTCTCACGTTGCTAAGGTTAGCCTCAAACTTGCTGTTAATGAGGCTGGCCTTGAGAGCTTATATCTTCTAAGAGGTGCTTCACACTGTAACATCACACCAGCCTCAATTCCTAAATTCTATTTTTTTTTAAATCATCTGGCTATAGCTGCATGAATTGTTACTATTTTATTGCCTCATTTAGCTCAGGTTGTCCTTTTTTTTTTTTTAAAGATGTATTTATTATTATATGTAAGTACACTGTAGCTGTCTTCAGAGGCACCAGAAGAGGGCATCAGATCTCATTATAGATGGTTGTGAGCCACCATGTGGTTGCTGGGATTTGAATTCAGAATCTTTGGAAGAGCAGTCAGTGCTCTTACCCACTGAGCCATCTCTCTAGTCCCAATTCCTAAATTCTTAAGGCTAAGATCAACTATTATATTTATTGAAGCTGTAGTTCTTTTATGACTGTTACTATTTTTTATAAAGCCTGTGAGACAGTTTCAAAGTAAACAGAATAGAATGGTATCATGAATTTCCAGTTACCTTAATACCTTAATATAGAATTAAGGTAAGAAAATAAGGGGTCTAGAAAGATGGCTCAGCAGTTAAAAGAGAACTGTCTGCTCTTCTGGAGAGGACTGGGTTTGATTCCAGCACCTACACAGCTACTCAAAACCAACTCCAGTTCCAGGAGATTTGATGCCCTCTTCTGGCCTCCATGGACACTGTATACAGATAGTGCAGACATACACACAAGCAAAATACTTATACATATAAAAATAAGTGGACCCAGTTTTGTTTCCCAGAACCCATAGAAGGTGGCTTACAACAGCCTGTAACCACTCAGATCCTGCAATTCAGGACCAATGTTGTTTCTTGCAAGTGTCTTGAGCCCCTACTCACAGTATGTTAGGAAGCAAATCCTAGATACCATAGTACGTCTTAAATACTAAATATCTCCATAAAAAGTTTTTTACAAGCATTACTACATGTTAATTTTCATATTTATAGACAGGTAGTTGAGAGCTGTTCAGTTTTTGCAACTTTCCTTTTCAGTCACTTTAAAGGAGAGTTGGAAACAGCCTGGTCTCAATGTGGAAAGAAGCAGCCATGAATCTTGAGCCTCTAACTAAACAAAAGCACATTCTTACCCTGGTGCACTCCTGGGACAGGCTCTCAGGGCCACTTCCTTGGTAAAGCATTATCTGCAAGCTGAGGACCCAGTGATGTCTTTGAGTCCTAAGCCTTTGACCTGGTAATGTCCTTTCCCTTGCTGGAAAAGTTCTGAACTATATAAAAGGAAGACACATTTTGCCAAGAATGTCAGTTGTCTCTTATCAGTTTGGCATTTGCCTTTAAATATTAGATTATGTAACCATAATGCCATTCAGGGAAAAAAGGTGATGGTGGCTGGTATTTTAAGAGTGATCAGTGCTGGGCAGTGGTGATGCACACCTTTAGTCCCAGCACTTGGGAGGCAGAGGCAGGCGGATTTCTGAGTTTGAGGCCAGCCTGGTCTACAGAGTGAGTTCCAGGACAGCCAGGGCTATACAGAGAAACCCTGTGGGGGGTTGGGGGGGAGTGAACCAGACTTGAGTTCTTCAATGCTAATCATTGTTCTGGTGAAAACAGAATCCTTAAGGTGAAATGCTAATAAGTAGGTAAGATCTAGTATTTTGTGACTTAGAAATGAGTAGAATGTGATTTATAGGTTTGACAGATTTTTTTTAGCAGTATCCAAAGAATTTGTAGATTTCTTTTTTAATTAAGTCAAAAAAGTCTTTTCACCCCCAGATGATAAAGGAATCTCCTGAGTTTCCTGTTTACTAGCCTGACTAGCCCATTTTAGCAGATGGTGGCTTTTGTTAGTGTAACTGGCCTTTTGTCGCACCCCCCACCCCGCCCCTGTCCCTTGACTTAGGAACAGAGAGGAAAGAGAAGCTTGTGTCCTCTGCCATGCAGGTCCACACTGAGCAGTCAAGTGACATCACCATCCAGAGGGACAGAGGGCTTGTTTCAGTGTTGTGTTTGTCTTTGAACTAAATTTCAATCCCTTTCTTCTCTCTGATTTAGTGTCTGTGAAGTTCCACAGCATAAATTTAGCAGTTTCTTACTACAAATTTGTTTTTGTTTTTTGTTTTGTTTTGTTTTGTTTTTTGTTTC
>NW_022196903.1:25243777-25276994 GCF_008632895.1 Mastomys coucha | reverse complement strand
CTCGAACTCAGAAATCGGCCTGCCTCTTCCTCCCAAGTGCTGGGATTAAAGGCGTGCGCCACCACCGCCCGGCACAAATTTGTATTTTTTACAGTTTTAATTCCATTGGTCTTTAGATTCTAATACAAAATGGACTCTGCTGAAGTTTCAGCATGTAATTAGAGACCTGTTGGATCTGGCATGTGGATTATTCTAAAGGCAGAGGAGCTTTGACCTAATCTTAACATGATTTAGGAAAGAGAATCTTTGTCAATTAGATGCAGGCAGATTAAATGGTTCACGTTTTAATGAAAATGGTTTGCTGTTTTATTGTAGCCTTTTGACATACAACAGAAAAGATGTCTTTAGTTGACACCCACAAGTATAAGTCACAGTTGTAAATATTTAAGATTCCTTCTGAGGTGGGGAGGCTATAGATAGGAGCTTTGGTGAACATAGCTATAAACACCTGTTGGCATGTATTTAGCAGGGACTCTAACTACATAGAACATGCATGTGTGCAGATTGAGGCCATCAGTTTTCTTTCTCTAGATGTATGGGTGTTTTGTATGTATGGATGTGGTGCCCAAAGAGGCTGGAAGGGAAAGCCAGATCCCCTGGAACTGGAGTTATAGATGCTTGTGAGCACTGAGCATTGAGCCTGTGTTCCCCCTAGAAGAGAGAGCAGCCAGTGCTCCATCTCTCCTGCAGGTCAGTTTCCAGAAGAGAATGAAATCAGATCCCACTCTTATCAGTAGGGACTGGCTTTAAAAGACAAGCAAAGCTGTGTGTGGTGCCTTTAGTCCGAGCACTAGGGAGGCAGCTGCAAGAGGGTCTCTGAATTCAAGGCCAGCCTGGTCTACACCATATAGAGTCCCAGGAGAGCCAGGGCTACAGAGTTGAGACCTTGTCTCAAATAAAGAAAGAAAAACAAAAAACTTGTTGCATGTAAGATTTGAATAGTAGTAAGTTTTATTCTAGGTTTGGATGGTGGCAGTAGACTTGTCCACGTGGGAGTCTGCGCCATGCAACACTGCTGTTGCTTTTTCATCTTTGTCGCTTCGTAGCACAGAAATATCATTTTAAAAGTTCTTAAATATGTCAGACCCTTTATATATTTTTTCATTTTAGTTTCTTTTAAAATTTTTAATTGTGTGTGTATGGGGGGAGGGTATGTGATTATAATGCCTGAGGAGGCCAGTAGGCATCAGATCAAATCCCCTGGAGCTGGAGTTTCAGGCCTTTGTGAGCAGTGAGCAGTACTGGGAGTGCTTTGGACCATTTGCAAGAGCAGTGTGTCCTTAACCATGGAGCCATGTCTCTAGTCTCCCTGTTTTCTTTTTTGACTTAACTGTTTGGACCTTTTTCTTTGGTGAGGTATCTTCCTCCTCACTTTTCTAATAACATCTTTTTTTTTTTTTCAGATTAACTTTGAGGGATAATGCTGGAAATTGAACACAAGTTCTTGTGCATGCTGAACACATGTTCTGTCACTGGACTATATACCCCCACTCATGACTTTTCTGTCCTTTCCTGTGTTGTCTAGTTCTATAATTCTGCACTGACTCTGAACCAGAGTCTAGCCAAGACTACCCTAGAACTCAGGTCCTCAGCCTCCCAAGACCCCTTCCCTACCCTTGCCATATGCTTCATATTTTCTTTACCAGCTTCACAGTATGGAGGGGGGAGACGGGGACCACATGTCCATACATGTATACATGCATTCCTTTTTCTCTGTATAGCCCTGGCTGTCCTAGATAGAACTCACTCTGTAGATCAGGCTGGCCTCTAACTTAGAAATCCACCTGCCTCTCTCTGCCTCCCAAGTGTTGGGATTAAAGGTGTGTGCCACCACTGCCCAGCTTACATGTGCATTCTTATGTGTGAAGGGAAGGCCAGAGTTCTGTACGTGTACATATGTGCATTTAAATGTGTTTGTGGACATGGAGGCCAGAGAGCAACCTTAGGTGTTGCCTTAGGAGCTGTCTACTTTGTTTTGGGGAGCATCTTTGTTTCTAACAAGTTCTTACTATGTAGCCCTGACTGTAGAACATGTTAGCTTTGAAACACTCAGAGATCCACTGCCTCTGCCTCCTGCCTGCTGGCATTGAAGGCATATGCCATCGTGCCTGGCCTACCTTGTTTTTTTGAGGCAGAGATTCTCACTAAGGACCTAAAGCTTACTTGTTACGCTGGCTTGCCATAGAGCACTTGGGATCTGCCTGTCTTTGCTTCTGTGGTGTTTGTTGGGATTGCAACTTCATAGCATTGTGCCTAGCTTTTGATGTACATTCTGGGGATCAGACTCAGATCTTCAGGCTTGTACAGCAGGCACCTTACAGAATGAGATGTTTCTCCAGCCCTGAATCTTAGTACTATGAAAGACTTCTCAAGATGTCTCAAAGCTACGCAGGTGTTTGAGGAGAGCCAGAAATGTTGCCAATCAGGATTAGAGTCCTGATCCACACCTAAACCTGAAGACCCAGCTAAAGAGCAAAAGACTGAGTGAAAACAAATGCCATAGCTTAGTTCCATTTTCTCTCTTTAAACTTGACACAGTCCCATGAAGTGATATTTTCCTATTCACCCAGAGAATAAATTTATATTGCTAATTTCTCTGAATCCAAAGTTTATCCACATTCTTTTGGTAAGGGGTATAAATTGTCTCTAAAACTACTAGAGTTGTTCAATATGTTTTATGTTTTACCAGTAACTATATCCAGTTTGGTAGCACTGGCAGACTGTCATGTCTTGGATACCACCTGTATTTCTTTCATGTGCTGTAATCCTGTGTAATTTCCTTTACTTTCTACCTCAGCATTGAAAGCAAACATGAGGTTACAATCCTAGGAGGACTCAATGAATTTGTTGTCAAGTTTTATGGACCACAAGGAAGTAAGTACACGTGTGGGTATGTGTTCTTTTTTCATTATCTTTGCTAGACTACAGGCACATGGCTTTGGAAAGTAAGTTTTAACTAAATACTAGAACCAGTGAGCGAAGAGATCTTTGTCATTCATGCACTTACCTTTTGCACAAGTTCTGGGTTCTATTATGGATGGTCCCATAGGTGTTTCTTGGGAAGTGTATTTTCTTGTTCCGTTTTTGTTTGGGGGATTGGCTAAGGTAGCAGAAAAAGGAACATGACTATCTCTTTACAAACAAATGACTAGTATTCAATAGGATTGAGTAAGAAAGAGTGAATATTGGCTTAACTCTGGGTATTTTGAAGGAAAATATATGGTGTTTTTTCTGGTATTGGTGATTGACCTCAGGCTTTGTACATGCTAGGTAAGTGACCTGCCACAGCTCCACCACTGACTTAGTTTTACTTTCCCTTGTCTCTCCCCGCCCCCACCTCCTCTTACTTTTTAAGGTTTTAAAATAACTTTTTTTTTAATGTTATGAGTATTTTGTGTATGTGTGCTTGGTGCCATTTAGAGGTAAGAAGAGGGGTCAGAGCCTCTAGGATTGGAGTTACAGTTGTTGCAAGCTACAATGTGGGTACTGAAAGTTTAATCTGGCTCCTCTGCAAGAATCACAAATGTGCTTAACTACTGAGTCATCACTTCAGTCCCTTTAGTGAGTTACAGGGCCTCACTAGTTCAAGCTGGCTTGAAATTACCCTAGGTCAGGGGCCCCTGAACTTTGGGTCCTCATGCCTCTGTCTCATAAATAAATGAGGAGAGATTCTAATCAGAACAAGATGATTGTTCCTGTGAGGGTGTGGTGTCGAGAAAACACATTAATCTGAGATGGAGCCCCTTCTCTGCTGCTTGTAGCTGGTCTTGGATGGTTTTCCCTTTGTGACCCAGGCTAGCCTGGAATCCACAGCAATCCTCCTGCCTTATCTTCCTAAGTGCTAGGATCACATCGAAAGTTGTTCAGCTAGTTCCTGGCTCTTTTGGAATTGGTTTGAGGCCCTTTTCAGGAGGGAGAGGGATTTGGTATTCATTTACTCTTGGGTTTACTTGCTGACTTAGAGATACAGTTCTAATGGATAACACGCTTTATTTCTGTTACAGCACCATATGAAGGTGGGGTGTGGAAAGTTCGAGTGGACCTACCTGATAAATACCCTTTCAAGTCTCCATCTATAGGTATGTGGTGGCAATTCTGAAATCTAAGAGGAAAATAAAAGTAGTATATTTTATGAGAGGTGATTGTCCAGAAATTTTTACTGAACTGAACTTTTCCTTTCTTGGCCTTTTTTAAAAAAGACTTATATGGATGTGTTGTCTGTCTATATATGTCTGCACACTGCACAAGGGCATGAAAATTCATGGGTCTACAGCTGTGAGCTGTCTTCACCATCTTTAGAACTGATGCCTCGTCTCCTGCAGTTTAGACTAGCCCCTACTCTAGCAAAACAGACAGAAACATCCTAAGTTTGCTTTCATTCCAGCCTTCCACATTTCAGTGTAGTGCAAATAGTGTGTTAGAGTGATGGAGTGTGTTAAGGGTGATCCCAGAACTGGGTCCTGTTAGAAGCAGCAGCTTGTACCAGTATCAAACCACTTTACTTCCTGTAGACTAAAGAACATCTGTAATTCTTTAACATGGGGAATTCCTAAGGCTGTTCTAGGTTTTCTAAACCTGCAGGCACCCAGGAGAAATTACTTCAGTGCCGTAAGATCCTGCAAGCTGTAGAGCCAGGGATGGTAGCAGGATGGCTGTGAGGGGTTGAGTCTGGCACAGTTTCTAAGCACACTGGACCATAGACCACTGTGGCTGAGGATCAGAGGCTTCCCACAGCTTCCTTGGAAAGAAGAGCTCTCTCTTCACAGGGCTCTTCTGTGCTTTTCCACACCTGGTTTATTCCTGTGGCTCTTAACTTCAGTCTTAACTTCAGTGTTTCTATTGAAAAATATTCAAATATAAACATTCACTTATGTATCATATATAGCTATTTAAAGTCAGAAAATTGGCATTCCAAGTGTAGTTTCTTACCTTACAGTGCTGTTTAACAGCAGGCAGCGGGGCTTGTGGAAGCCAAGAGTCAACTGTGGGACTGCAGCCTGTGCTATAGAAATAGAGCTCTTCCTCAAGCTTTAACCCACAGTCCCAGGCAAAGGGCACATTTCACTGAAGCTTTATGAAATTTATCCTAAAAGACTGTGTTCCACTCCACTGCTGGGATCAGACTTGGAGCCTGGCTAATCCAGGCAGGCATCTCCACCACTGAGCTACTGCATGCATCCTTCCCCCTAAAATACATAAACATAAAATACTGCTTATCTCTAACTAGTGACACAAATTCCCAAGTTAATTTAACGTAAGTTTTACTTTGCCTTTCTGTACCCTTTTCAGAATTTGATGCTCTACGTATGAGTATCATCTTCCCTTACAAAAGTTGATTTAATTAAAATTTGTATACTAGCTGTCCTTTCCTTCAGAGGAGGATTGCGTCAGAGTTTCAATCAGTTTGTGACATGATCCATTTTCAGCTCATCAGCAGTGCAATACAATTAGGATGTACTTTAAACATTTTGAGAGGCAGTAGCTCATTTTAAAAGGGCAAGGTTTATTTTTTGAGTATAGACATAGAATTAAACAGAAGGGAAAGAAAATTAGATAATCTTGACTCCGTGTTCTTTTAAAATCTTTTTCCCATAGTTTCAGGCATGTATATAATGTTGTTGAGTTTAATTTGAGCTCATAGATACTAAGATATGGAATTGGGAGATTGTAGCTTGGTGACAGAGTGCTTGCCTAGAATGTATGAGGCCCTGAGACCAGCCCTCAGCCCTTTAAATAAATAAATGTAAGTATAGATTAAATATCTTTTATTCTCATTCTCTGTATCTGTATCTGTATGTGTCTATCTCTCTCTGTCTCTGTCTCTCTCTCCCCCACCCTCCAGGTAGTCCTTCAGTTTGTCCTTTGCCTTAGCCTTCTGATCTTGTATGTATGCCATCACCCCCAGCTTGAATTTTAAAAATATTGATATAGAATTGGTATGTGTGTGTGAGTTAATGTTTGGTATATGTCCATGTAGCATGTGTGTCCATGTTTGTGTGTGGAGGCCAGATGTCAAATTCAGGTGGTGTTCTTTTTTTTTTTTTTTTTTTTTTTTGGTTTTTCGAGACAGGGTTTCTCTGTGTAGTCCTGGCTGTCCTGGAACTCACTCATAGACCAGGCAGGCCTTGAACTCATAAATCCACTTGTCTCTGCCTCCCAAGTGCTGGGATTAAAGGCATGTGCCACCACCGCCTGGCTCAGGTGGTGTTCTTTAGGAACTATCTACTTGATCTTTGAGACAGAGTCTCATATTTGGGCTAGATTGCTTGGCCAGTGAGCTCCAAGATTGGAATTAAAGACATCTGCACTGTGCACAACAGAGATGTTACTTGCCGTGTGTGTTAGCAGTGCTGCTGGTTGTTAGTGACCATATATAGTTAGATATAGTTAGGCATCCGTGAGTAACAAGTTACCACTGGTTATCAGGAAGTTTTGGGTTTGATTTTAATTTTCCATAAAATGACATTCATCCTGTCTGTTGTTGCCTCTGGAAAATATGACACTGGCCAGGAGCTATGGCACTCATCTGTTTAGTTGCAGCTACTCAGTAGGAAGGTTGCTTGAACCAACAAATTTGGGGCCATTGGACAACCTGTTGACCCTATCTCTTTAAAAAATAGAAAGGAATTTGGACCTGGTGGTTCATGCCTCTTTAGTACCAGTAATCAGGTAGTTGAGGCAGGAGGATAGCTTTGAGCCAGGATTTGTAAATCAGCCCTGCAACATGGCAAGACATTACCTCAGTCACATAAATCTATTTTTTAATAGGCTTAGTGGTGCATACCTGTAGTATCAGCACTTGAGCAGGTGGAGGCAGGACAGTCAGGAATCAAAGCTGGCTGGCCTGAACTACAGAGGACCCTGCTAGAATTAAGTGAATTATGTGCTTGTTAACTGTTCATGAAGTGCTCAAACATGTATGGCCTGGACATTAGGAGGGCTAGTAAGACTTGATGGACGTAAAGTACCAAATATTCTTTAGACGATGTCGAGACAATGCCTTTGTAGCAGAGAGTGTAAAGAAGAGTTTTTATTTTTAAAAAGGTATTATCTTTACAGATCTTTGGAGATGTGAGGATACAAATGGGAACTTGGGAACTATTTGGATTCTCAGTGCTGTTTTAATCTGAGAGGTTGTTCCATAAGTTCTCATGCCCACTTCTCCAGATTCCATTTGTTAGCTGCAACATGTGTTTAGCTGTTAGGAGCAAGGAACACCTGCAGTAGCTGCCCCACCACTGAGAACATGTGTAA
The DNA here is from genome assembly GCF_008632895.1 of Mastomys coucha. Lineage (NCBI taxonomy): Eukaryota > Metazoa > Chordata > Mammalia > Rodentia > Muridae > Mastomys > Mastomys coucha. The sequence continues at coordinate 25,269,740 of NW_022196903.1, read as the reverse complement.
AAATGCAATACCATGCACTCAAACCAAACGATAGTTTATGTATTATATAAAGTATATAGAATGCTGTGTGTGTGTGTGTCTGGGCAGAGTAGCACAGCACTCCAGAAACAAGAGGCAGGTGGACCTCTGTTTCTGTTAGTCCAATTTCAGCCTGTTCTTCATATCTAGTTTCAGGCCAGCCAGAGGTATATAGTAAGTACCTATATACAAACAACAAATGTTTTATGTGTAGCAAAAAGAGTAAAAATTTAAAATAATGGCCGGGTGGTGGTGGCACACACCTTTAATCCCAGCACTTGGGAGGCAGAGGCAGGCGGATTTCTGAGTTTGAGGCCAGCCTGGTCTACAGAGTGACTTTCAGGACAGCCAGGGCTACACAGAGAAACCCTGTCTTGAAAAATAAAAAAAAATAATAAAAAATAAAAAATAAATAAAAAATAAAAAATTTAAAATAATGAACAATGTGGTCGAGCTACAGTGTGTGCTTGAAATTTTGTTTGTAGCCAGCTTAGTAGTATGTATATTGCTTGGTGGCACATGCCTTTAATCCCAGCACTTGGGAGGAAGAGGCAGGTGGATTTCTGAGTTCGAAGCCAGCCTGGTCTACAGAGTGAGTTCCAGGACAGCCAGGGCTACACAGAGAAACCCTGTCTCGAAAAAACCAAAAAAAAAAATATATATATATATATATATATATATATATCCTTAAAAATATTTTTTTTAACTTCAAAAATTTAAAAAAACGTGTGTGTGTGTGTAGAGATGGCTCAGCAGTTAAGAGCACTGGCTGCTCTTCCAGAGGACCCCGATTCAATTACCAGCACCCATATAGCAACTCACAACTGTCTGTAATTCAGGTTCCAATTAATCTGACACCCTCACAAACACATCCATGTAGACCAAACACCAAAATTTTTTTTTAAAAAGGCAAACCAGACCAGACTACACTTGTAGTCCTAATACTTGGCAGCAGAAGCAGGGGATCAGGAGTTTAAGGTACTCATTGACTATATAGTGAACTGTACTGAGCCATAGCTCAGATCTTTACATTAGATTAGGCTGTCAACTAAGTAGGACAGTTTAGGTTATCTAACTAGTCAAAATCCCTTTTAAATTTCCTAATCTGATTCATTCTTAGTTGGAAGCTACTATGGTAATCTGTGTGCCATATTTTTATGCTTGTGCCAGAGAGTAAGGGCAATACATTTCAGTGTTTTACTCATTATGGTCAGATGTTACCTCACTGGAGATTGAAGTTTTATAACACAGTATGACTAACTGTAGAAAGATACTTGGTTAAATTTCACATGTTCTACAGAAACAGTCTGTAGTCACTCTCCCAGGACTAATGTCCCTCACTGAGGTGAACACTGAAGTTTGAGGATAGGGAAGAGCCTGTCGGTCATGAGGTGTTACTTAACAAAGGCTCACTTGTGCCGCCACAATATTTACACAAATAAGTGAATGTCTGAGCTAAGGAAGCAAAATTCCATTTAGATCAGGTATGTCCTTCTAGACTTTCATGACCTTAGACTTGGATTAAATTCCTACATCAAATATCTGCATTTTGAATTTCAGTAGAGAAGTGTAATAAGAAAATTTTAAGGAACATTTTAAAGAAGTTGGAAATATTCCCTTGTCACAGGTGCTCTGAAAATGAACTGTCTCAGTGTGTATTAAAATATGTGTGGCAGCTCATTTCATTACGTCCATCAGATCCCTGCTCTCCTGGTATGACTCCAAGTGCTGGGAATACAGAAGTGAGCAAGATGCATGTGCTCCTGGCAGAATCTAAAATAACTAGTCACTTTATGCAAAGAATTGATGGAATAAGATAGTTACTTTGGATCAGATATTAAAAAATTAATTCTAAGCCTCTTTAACCAAGTACATCTAAACTGAAGAAAAACACAACTCTGATCTTCAATCAGGGCCCACATAGGCAGGGGTGGTCAGAGAGTGCCGTGCAGGCAAGGCTCGTAGCCCATAAGTCATCTTAAATGTAACGGAAAGATCATTTAAAGGCTGGATTTGGGGTGTTCAGGATGACACTTCTGTTGAGAAGAAAGAGCTTCTGGTAAAAGCAGTTATTCCAGCTGCTGTGAGAACGATCCTGTGTGGACAAGGATACTGGGGTTGAGACACCAGCAAACACCTGACTTGGGGTCAGATACTGTAGTCCTAGCTCAGGAGGTGAAGGCAGGAGGATCAGAGTTCCAAGGTCGTCATCTTCAGTCGCCTAGTGAGTTCAAGGCCAGCTTGGGTTATATGAAATTCTGTCTCACAAAACTAAAACAAAATCCATCAAAAGAGAAGATTTGGGCTTTGTTTTATTTTGGTTTGGTTTTGAGACAGGGTCTTGAACTCAAAGAGAACGCCTTCCTCTACTTTCCAAATGGTTAGAGGTATAGGATGAAAGGTGTTAGAACTGAAAATACAACACATCCCCAGCCATAAAACAGGTCTCATTGTATGTCACTAGCTGTCCTAAACTTGATCTGTAGACCAGACTGGCATTGCATTAAGAGATCTGCCTACTTCTCTCTCCTCACTGCTGGGATTAAGGCAGGTACCATCAAGTGCAGCCTGTTGGGTGTTTTGTTTTGTTTTTTAAATGGGATATTCTGAAAGGTTCTTAACTTGTTCTCTTGAGGGATTTGCTTAGGAAAGAAAAACATGAAATAGTAGAGTCAAGTAGGAGCCATGCCTTCAAGGAATGAAGGGGTAAAAGAAGGGAGAGAGTATATGCTGAAGATGTTAGAAATTTTATATATAAGGCTAGGATGTTAGCTGAAGATGTTAGAAATAATATATAAGGCCAGGTGGTGGTGGCGCACACCTTTAATCCCAGCTCTTGGGAGGCAAAGGCAGGTGGATTTCTGAGTTTGAGGCCAGCCTGGTCTACAGAGTGAGTTCCAGGATAGCCAGGGCTGCACAGAGAAACCGTGCCTAGAAAAACCAAACCAAAACAACAACAACAACAACAACAACAACAACAACAACAGGACGAAAAATGAGAGGGTCTGCTGATTGTATACCCTTTCAATGAAAACAGACTGTTGAATGGAATCTAGAGGAGAGAATGGAAGATTTGCAGGATGGGATAAAACAGAAGGAAAAGCCACTGGAGAATGGGGAGCTACTGCAGAGAGGAGAAGAGGAAGATTTTAAGTGGCAGAGGGTCCACACAGAGCTGTTGAGCACATTGTGACAAGTTGCTATATTTTTTAAAAAATAAAACTTAGGGGCTGGAGAGATGGCTCAGTGGTTAAGAGCATTGACTGCTCTTTCAGAGGTCCTGAGTTCAATTCCCAGCAACCACGTGGTGGCTCACAACCATCTGTAATGGGATCTGATGCCTTCTTCTGGTGTGTCTGAAAACAGTTATAGTGTATTCACATACATAAAATAAATCTTTTGAAAAAATAAAATAAAAACTGAGTAAATAGGGGCTGTCGAAATGGCTCATTGGGTGAGAGCACTGACTGCTCTTCCAAAGGTCCTGAGTTTGAATCCCAGCAACCACATGGTGGCTCACAACCTGGCGCCCTCTTCTGGTGCGTCTGAAGACAGCTACAGTGAATTACACCGGAGCTAGCGGGGCTGGCATAGGTCCTGAGTTCAATTCCTAGCAGCCACACACATGATAGCTCACAGCCATCTGTACAGCTATAAATAAAATAAAAAAAAAAAAAATTTTTTTTTTTTTTTTTTTTTTTTGGTTTTTTGTTTTGTTCTGTTTTGTTTTTTTTCCAGACAGGGTTTCTCTGTATAGCCCTGGCTGTCCTGGAACTCACTCTGTAGACCAGGCTGGCCTCGAAATCAAATAAATCTTTTTTTAAAAAATTGAGTAGACAAACTCTACAAAGGCTCTGTTTTGCTAACAACCCTCATGCCCAGCAAATATTCAGGGTCTGTTGCTTTGAAGAATATTAGAATGAACGTATTTCTTCTTAGTGTCACCCTAATGTCCAAGTACAATTTATCCTCTAAGTCCAAGGATTCTGCATCCACTAATTACGCTCACTTATGTACCAAAAACTGTTTAAAAGCTATCTCATCAATTTGGAATGTGTACGGCATTCCCTGATTTAAAATAGTGCAACTAATCACAGTGTATGCATTGTATTACTTACAGTAGTCCAGAGACAACTGAAGTACGTGGAAGGATGTGTCAGTCATAGACTGTGTGGGTGTCAGTTAGGAGTGGCAGTGGCGCTGGAATAGCTCCATGGAGGGGATGCAGAGGGCCACCTGGCTACCAGCAACACTTTCTGTGGGAAGGAAGGGCATGGGATTTACAGAGGAAGGCTATAGAGTGATATTCGTGTTAGCTCTTCAGTCTGAAGTTGAATAAAGGCTGGCAGGTAGGAAGAGGGGGAATTTTAGAAGATCCTTGGTAAGGACAAGAGACTGGTGGGAGAGGAAATGTCTGGATTTGTGACCTCAGAGGCATAGCTGTTTGTAGACATGACAGTTCTTGGTGTGTCCTGAGCATATGGAGTGGAATGAGAGGAGGGAACAGTCATTGAGGAGGAACATAAAAGGCTGAGAGGTTAGGGGTATGATCTTTATGATGATAATGAAGAGGAGTTGTGCAGACAGAACTGAGTACCAAGTTAGCACAGAGAAAAGCCATTTATTAATGAGCCTGGTGTCAGGGCCCCATCTCATATGAGTTCATCTCCCTGCTCACTAGAGTAAGAACAATACAGTACCTTTTCTCCCTCTTCTCAAGATTGGCCTCTGTGTGCTACTGAATACAGGACTTAGCCATTTACTTCTTGATGATGACTTAAAAATGCCAGTTTGAATTCTGTCTTGAACAGTGCCTTTTCCACATTTTTTAAAAAGATGTTTTTGTTTATATATATTAGTTAGGCATAGTAGGTATTATAACATTTTCATATATATATGTAATATATTCCTATTGTATCACCTGTTACCCCTACCCTACTCCTCCTCCTAATTCCCTTTCTCCCTTCCATTCCCAGCTGTTTTTCATGTGTTTGTGTGTGTGTGTGTGTGTGTCTGTGTGTCTGTCTCTGTGTCTGTCTGTCTGTGTGAGGTGTCTGTGTCTGAGAGAGAGAGGCCCAGTGAATTTCATTAAGGTTGTTTACAGGAGCTTGGACACCTTGCTAGTAGCTATACCACTGAAGACTGTGTCTCTATCCCATGCTGACGACTGACTGTGTGTAAATCTTCAGAGATGAGTAATGCTCTGTGGACCCCTCTCTGTTACAAGGCAGTGTGATGGGCCAGTCTTGTAGTGATCTTATGCAGTGACTTCAGACTTGTGATAGCCATGCCTCGTGGTGCCTGTCACACTCACCCCTTTGCTCTGCCTCTTACAGCTTCTGCCTGTTGTCTTTGTTTCCTGAGCTTTGGAGGAGTGGTATAAATACCCTGTGTGATAAGTCACTTTGACCATTGCAAAAAAGAACTTTCTCAGAATAAGTCTAACAGCAACACTCATCTGTGGGCACAAACATAGTTATTTAGAAGGCAATTTGACAGGCATATCCTGACCACTTAGCAAAACAGCAGTGGCAGTAGCTTCTTGACTATGGTCTATGATTTTCTCGGCAAAAGGCTTTTGGATGGGTTTCCAATACCTGCCATGAGTTCTTCCTGTGGAGCAGACCTGGAATTCAGTCAGAATGGAGTTGTGGTTACTCCCATAACAGACTTGCCACTACTGCTGCAGTAGGCTCATTTTGCCTGGTGAGTCATTATTGTTAGTGGTTATGAGCTTGTTCTTGCCAAAGACTAGAGTTTGGTAACTCATACCCATGTTGGACAGCTCACAACTGCTTGTATCTCTAGCATCAGGGCATGCCAAAGCCCCCTTTTAGCCTACTTGAGCACCCATAAACATATACATAAACAAGCTAATAAAATATTTTAAGAGTGATATTTGTGTGTGCTAGAGAGTTTCATTTCCAAGTTGTGAACAATACCATGAAGTTACCTAGCTGGGTATTACAGGGCAAACATGTCACACCAGCCCTCCAGAGGTGTAGGGCAAGAGGGTTGTAAGTTTGAGGCTAGCATGGTCTTCATTCTGAGACCTTATCTCAAAAAAGAAAGGAGAGATTAGGAGAGGGAGGTAATTTGCTTAAGCTCCTTGTATTATTCAGCCTTTGCACTATCTCCTGGCTTCTGGATCCAAGTACACAATACCATTCCCAGTGGCTAAAACTAGCATTACTGAGTGCTTATAGTATGCGAGTTACTTGTATTAACTCATTTCCTGTTTCTGACATTCCTCTGATGTGTTGGTGAAATTATTTAATCTAGTTTTAGGAATAGCAGTAGAAAGACAAAGAAATTGACTTGTTAAGGCTCACTGCATTGGGCAAAAGTAACAGCTTTTAATTATGACTTTGTTAATATTGCTAGAGCCAGATGTGGTAGTGCACATCTTCAGAATCCCAGCATTTAGGGCCATCAGCAAGCAGATCTCTTCTGAGTTTGAGGTGCTCTCCTGGACTACATTACATAGCAAGTTCTAGGCTGTCCAGAAGTATACAGTGGGAGACCTGTTTACAAAAAAGGTGGGAAAAAGTTAGAAACCTGAAATTCTCTGCCTTACTGCTGCTCTGAAAATCCTTCCAGATCTCTCAGTGTATCTAGATGAATGGCCAAGACACTGAAGGATAAGTTGTGGAGATGGGGAAGTGGTTAAAAATGAAATATTAGGGAATGGGCTAAAGCTTTTGGTAACCTACTAGTTTGATAGAAGAATCATGCTGTTGAAGGACAACCCTTCATCATTTCTTAGTTATAAGTAAATGTTTCTTACCCATCTAGCCCATTCCTCAGAAAAGAGGTCCCCTTGATGAGTTTAGATCTCCTGAACACATAGGATCCATTCAGAACTTTCAATGACACGGGATTTTGAGAGTGAGCTCTTCCTTGCTTGGTTCCTCACCTGAAAAGAGACAGGCCAAGTCAGTCTCCTGAGTAGGGACATCCCATTCTGAAGATTTCTTCTGTTCTGGTGCAGGCCCATCTGTCTGGGGTAAGATAAATGTCTGAGATGGTATGCCAGTGCACACAGCTGAAATGTGGCTATTACCCTTCTTCAGCTGACTCTGGTTACCTGAGTGTTAAGAACTGAGATAGAAGCTATGACTCTATCCTGAAATTCAGCCAGTGGTGGTGCACGCCTTTAATCTCAGCACTTGGGAGCCAGAGGCAGCTGGCTCTCTTAAGTTTGAGGCCAGCCTTGGTCTTCAAAGTGAGTTCCAGATAGCTAGGGCTACATAGGATAGAGAAACTTTGTCTTGAGAATTTTGTGTGTGTGTGTGTGTTTCTGAGATACTTCTTCAAGGAAAGATAGCATTCCATCTTGTGTGTAGGTTTTTCTTCTGGCCTTGGGAATTGAACCCAGGGCTTCATACTTAAATAAGCATAAGCTCTACCACCAAGCTGTAGTCTCAGCCCCTGAACATATTTTAAAAACTGCTTTAAAAAAATAAATGCTTGGCTTTGAATCATCTACTTTCTGAGAAGGTTTGTGTGGGCATATGTGTCCTAACAAATGACAATGTTTTTATTTGCATTTTCTCATAGGAATCCATACACTACAATTAAATACCATCAGCCACATCAAACCTCAGCCACTTCAGTCCTGGCTCTTTCTGTCCTTTGGACAGAGCTCCACTTTTACCTTTGGCATTTCTTCTATTGCCTTATTTTCTTAGCCTCAACCTCTCATTACGTCAAGATAAACCTGTTAAATTTCCAGATAGAGAATTGACCCCAGAATATTTCTTTACCCACAGATCATTAATATGTCTGGTAGCAAGTAAAATGTTAAGCCATATATGTTCAGGGAATAGAATCATTTCCTTGTGTCCATGGGGTCCCTAATTCAGTCTCCCCATGCTCCCCCACCCCATGTCTGTCTCTGGGACTTGCTGCTTTGACTTACTTACCGAGTTCCCATAAAGGCTGTTTTCAAAATATGTCCTCTTAAAATATCTTCATAATAGTTTCTGGTGGAATGGAAACAGGCATTCGGGAAATTGTCTTGTTGCAGACACATTCATTAGTGTGGTCCTAGCCTTGCCAAAAGGAAGAAGGCCGTGCCAGGGCAAACATGCTCAGTCCTGAGAACGCTCCTTCTCTGAATTCCTGGTTTGTTCTTTCCCAGTCTTCTCCCTTCCGCATCCAGAAGTTTCATTGTTGGCATCCTTGTCCAGAATAAGTGGCTGTGCCAGAAACTGCGCACAGGTTGTCCAGACCAAATGTAAGGAGACAGTGTTCCTTCTTACTCACTGGCTTTGGAGTTTGGTTTGGTTTGGTTTTAACAATTTGAGCTATGCATCATGGCATATGTCTGTAATCTATGTACCTAGAAAGCAGGAGAATCATTGCAAGGCAAGTTCCAGCTCAGTCAGAGATACATAGGACATGTCTGAAACACACACATTCATATTCACATTCTCCTCTCCCATATTAGCCTGCTAATATCCTCCCAATATAGTCATAGGAGGGAGGTGTGGGGGATCCAGATAGAGTTGGAAGTGGGAAATAGGAGAGATATGACTAAAGTATATACATGTATGGAATTGTATAAAATACTGTATTTTCTTTTAAATAAAAGCCTGCACTAGGAAGAACCTTCTGTGGCCTGGGAAGGTTTCTCGTGTACTGTTGGTGTAATAGTACCTGGTCCTTGAAGGCGAAGCTGTCAGCTAATACTGCCCACTTTGGAACAGTCAGTGGATGTTGGGACTCTGGTGGTGATGCACATGGTACTTATATATGTTCTCAGATATTCTGTTTAGCAGCACTGCCTTACAAAGTCACCACTGGCCCTTTCCTTTTAAGTCCTCTGTTCTTGGAGATCTAGATACTTAAGAAATCCTAGATTTTTGGCATCCAAAGGACCTAGAAACAGAGTAAGAATGGGAGTTTAGAGATGATACAATCCAGCTGTTTATCATCTTCCCAGATGAAAAAACAGACACATGCTGGGAAATGAAGTGACTGGCCCATAGGCCTGAATCTGGTAACAGAAGTGGGGCCTGGAACATCACCCAGTTAGTAGTTTGCTCTGTACATGTGCTTCTGGCCTCTGTCATAGAATTCTGATACTTGTAATTCTTAGCATATTGGGGGACTGCATTCTGGTTCTAAATCTTTTGGGTTTTAGTTCTATTATATACTGTGTTCAACCTGGCCAAATTTGAAACTCTGGATTTCAAGTGTACTGCAGGCCAAGGCCAAAGAAGGGCATACTTTACTCATTGCCTGACAGTTTTGTATAGTCTGAGCTCTTCACCAGTGCCATTCTTACTCCTTTAAGGTGCCCCATGGTATCAGAATGCTGAGTCTTAAATCCCATGTAGGGTTCCTGTTTATTCAATTTGCTTAAGATACACCATTGTATCATCTCTCAAATAATGAAAGTGCTGGGAGCCAATTGAGCTGTCTTTCAACAAGCTTTTTTTTTTTTTTTTAACCATTTGTTTAAAAACAAGAAATGATGTTCAGACACTAGTTTCCAGGGCTTTTCATTTTCCTCTTATTGAAAGCTAGCATTCTCTCTGCCCTTCTTCTGGTCTATTTGTCCCTATTCCTTCATTTCAGCTGTGTCTTTGCTAATCATTCAAAAGATGAATGATGCAAACTTCCAGTGCGAGTCACACTCCACTGTCTGTATTACTTAGGTTTTCTCTTGAGTACCAAGGCTGCTCCCACTCCTACTTGGCGAGGTACCTTTTCTGGCCACAACTGAAAATTGAAACCTCTACTCTAGCCTTCCTATCTTTTTTTCTCCATGACATTAGTTACCTTCTAATCTAACATGTTGTGAAAGAAAAGCCTCTCCCATAGTCAGCACAGGGAGTTTTGGCTTCAGTAAGGCTCACTCCAAATTCTAACGAAGCAGGATGCTAACTTCAAGGAACACATTTGGATTATCAATAGTGGCAGAGCTCCTGTAATTCATAGAGAACCATTCTTCTGTGTTAAAAAACAGTGTTTCAGTCCTGTTTCTTATTCATTGGAAGGTTTTGTGGGCTGTAGAGTAGATCAGTTGTAGAATACTTGCCTTGAGTGTGTGGGGCCTTTGATTTAATCCTAGTACTTGGGAGGCAGGAGCAAGAGGATCACAAGTGGGATAAGTGTCTTTTTTTTTTTTTTTTTAAGATGTGGTGAGTACACTGTTACTGTCTACAGACACACCAGAAGAGGACATCAGATCCCATTACAGGTGGTTGTGAGCCACCATGTGGTTGCTGGGAATTGAACTCAGGACCTCTGGAAGGGCAGTCATGCTCTTAACCACTGAGCCACCTCTCCAGCCTTCAAAAAAATTTTTTTTCTTTTTTTTTTTTAGAAAGACATGTCACCACATCTGGCTATTTTCTTTTCCCTTCTTTTTTTGGAGATAGGATACATCTATATCGCCCGTCCTCTTATCCACATTCTGTTTTGGTGCCCACTATAGCCACAGCTCTGTAGTGTAGTAAATTACCTTTACAGCTTTAAGTGGTTCACTACAAGTGTACCATAAAATCCAGGGGATAAAAGTATTATTACTTTGTTTTGTTTTGGTTTTTGGTTTTTTGGTTTTTTGGTTTTTTTGAGACAGGGTTTCTCTGCATAGCCCTGGCTGTCCTGGAACTCACTCTGTAGACCAGGCTGCCTTCAGAACTCAGAAATGTGCCTGCCTCTGCGTCCCAAGTGCTGGGATTAAAGGCATGTGCCACCACACCTGGCATTACTTTGTTATTTAAATACTTTGTTATTAATACATCAGTCTGTTACATGGTTTTACCTTTTTATTATTTATTTATTTACTTATTAAGACTTATTTATTATTATATCTAAGTACACTGTAGCTGTCTTCAGACACACCAGAAGAGGGCATCAGATCTCATTATGGATGGTTGTGAGCCACCATGTGGTTGCTGGGATATGAACTCAGGACCTTCGGAAGAGCAGTCAGTGCTCTTAACTGCTGAGTTATCTCTCCAGCCCTGGTTTTGCCTTTTTTAAATAGTATTTTTGTTTATTTTTGGGTAAATTTATACATGTATGCATTGATCATAGCTACCCCACTGTCCTTCCTCTGTCCTCCCACTCTTCCCCAGAATTTTCCAGTATGGCTCCTCTTACTTTTATGGTTGAGTTCATGTCCTAAAGACAGTACATCACAGCACTCCTTCCCATCCACTGCCTTCTAACATTCTTTCTGCCTCCTCTTCCTCCACATTTCTGAACCTCGCAGTGGGGCCTTAGGTTTTGTTTTGTTTGTTTGTTTGTTTTAAGATTTATTTATTATTATTATAAATGAGTATACTGTAGCTGTCTTCAGATACACCAGAAGAGAGCATCAGATCTCATTATGGGTGGTTGTGAGCCACCATGTGGTTGCTGGGATTTGAACTCGCGACCTTCGGAAGAGCAGTCGGTGCTCTTACCCGCTGAGCCATCTCACCAGCCCAGGGCCTTAGGTTTTGCTGTGATGTCCCATTAGAGCTAAGTGTTGGAGCAGTACTGAACTGAGAGGGTCAGTAATCTGTGGGTATGTACAAGGACTTAGGAAGCAACTTGACAATATCTCCATTTAGGAAAACAGTACTAGGTTCTCCTTTAAGACTTGCCACCTCCTAAGCTGAGGGCCTTTGACCAGGTTTATAGTATCATGTTTTGTTTTTCCATTTAAATTTTACTTTAAATCTATCCAAACTGATGTGTTGATCTAGTTCACTGTGCCTGGCTAGTCCATGGGTGCTTTAGCCATATCCATAGGGCTTGGGGTCTTTTTAGTTCTTCTTGACTTTGGGGGGAGAGGTTCACTTTATAGCACTAGCTGCCCTGGAACCTCACTATGTACATCAGGATGGCCCCAACTATCATAGAAATCATTCTGCCTCTACCTCCCTAATGTTGGGTTTAAAGATGTGCTCCAGTTGTGCCAGCTGTTAGAATCTTTTTGTTTGTTTGTTTGTTTGTTTGTTTGTTTTGTTTTTCAAGACAGGGTTTCTCTGTCCTGGAACTCACTCTGTAGACCAGGCTGGCCTCTAAACTCAGAAATCCACCTGCCTCTGCCTCCCAAGTGCTGGGATTAAAGTTGTCCACCACCACTGCCCCGCTAGCTGTTAGAATCTTAACTTCCAGTATTCTCACAGTTTATCCTGGCCATATATGTTGTTTGTATTTTCCTAGGGGTTACAGGGGATTTTTCTACTTTTTTTTTTTTTTTTTGGTTTTTCGAGACAGAGTTTCTCTGTGTAACTGTGGCTGTCCTGGAACTCACTCTGTAGACCAGGCTGGCCTCAAACTCAGAAATCCGCCTGCCTCTGCCTCCCAAGTGCTGGGATTAAAGGCGTGCGCCACCACGGCCCAGCCGGGATTTTTCTACTTTTAAGACATGAACTTGGGCTGGGATAGAATGGCTCAGAGGTTAAGAGCACTGTCTGCTATTCCAGAGGTTCTGAGTTCAACTCCCAGCAACTACGTGGTGGCTCATAACCATCTATTGAGTGATCTGATGCCCTCTTCTGGCATGCAGATTAGAACACTCATATCCTTAAAATAAGTACATAAATCTTAAAAAAAAAAAAAAAAAGACATGAGCACTTTTATTAGCTTTTATTAATCTCAAGCATCTTAATGAAAAATTAAAATTGTTACAGTCTTTTGCATCACCATGATTTATACATTCTAGGACTTTTTTTGTGTGTGCTGTAGTAGTAATAGTTAGTAGTAGTAGATAAAGCCTTAAACATAAAGTTGTAAAGACAAGAATGAGAGAGTGGAACTGTTTGGGATGGCTAAGGTCTGAAAGTGCCTGTGCGTTTGTGTTCTTGTCCTTGTTAACTAACTTGAGGGATGTTTGTAAGGTTTTTAGAAGTCACTTAAGGCTGTTCTTTGAATTGCCACATCTGTGTTTCCGTACCCTCTCCCTCTTTCTGCATGTGCTCTCTGTGTCTATACTTAGAACACATAGCAGTTAGTTCCTCCTGTCTCTTGGCCTGGGCTACAGTATCCTTCCTGTACCCTGACTACATGACTGCCAAGTGGGTGCTGACAGGCATATTTGGAAGGACAGATAGACCCTGTGGGAAAGGGACAAGAGGGTGGAGTGGGGACAGTGGTGGTAAGAATTGTCCAAGGTCTGTAATGTAGTAAGGCTGCACAGTCCTCCTTGGGGAGCATCGTGGGAGAACGGCACAGTGAGGAGCTCTGGGTTCTTCCTGAGGATAGTGTTATTTATATACTGATGCAATCATTAATGTTAGGTTTAAAATGAATAAATTTCTTCTTGGAATTTAAACAGCAAAATTTTTGAGTTTATACTTTATCTAGGAATGTATTTTAAAAGTTAATGTATTTTAATTCCCTTTATTTCTTGGTTGTCTCAATTTTAACTAAAATTGACTCCCTTTGAGTGAATAGATTCAAAGGAACTGCTTTGGTCACTGTTCTTGTGAAATGTTGTGGTTTGGAGGCAATGCTCTCCTAATTTCAGTAGCTCTGGTTCGTGTTCTACTGTGTGGTCAAATGATACCTATTAATACACTGAGACATTCAAGTGCAGAACTTTTAAGTTAAGCACAGTTGTTAGAGTGCCTTTTCTTAGCTTCATCAGGGCACTAGTTATAAATCACTTACCATTATATATTCTCTTGGCAAGCTCCTGCATAATTCAGAAGACAGTTGTTCATAAGATTATCTGACCTGTGCGGTGGTATTGCACACCTTTATTCCAGCACTCAGGATGCTGAGGCAGTTGAATCTCTTGAAGGCTAGCCATATCTACCCAGCAAGTTCCAGGACAGCCTGGGCTACACAGAGAAAACCCTGTCTCAAAAAAGCAGAAAAGAAAAAAGATTATCTGCTGCACAGTCTGAAGCTTCCTTGGTTGTTATTATAGGACTCTGTATTTTAGTTAGTTGGGGTGATTATATATAAAATCTTACATATTTAATAAGTAGCCAAAGATCTAGGGATGAAAGTAACAATTTGAGGATCACTGCTTTTGCCAGTCTTACAGTGGTATCCAGTACTGACAAGTTAAGACTCACTGTTCTCTGCATACTTTGTGCTGCTAATTAACATCTCTTTTTGCAGGATTCATGAATAAAATTTTCCATCCCAACATTGATGAAGCGTAAGTAACTATTTAAAAATGTTTGAATTTTAGCAGCAGCTGTTCTTGATTAATTAGAGGGCATCTCTCTTTCACAGATATAAAAGAACTCTCAGTTATCTTTTGGGTATTATGGGAGGCAGGACTGTATGGTCACTTCAACTATAGAGTTCTAGGAACGTGATCGTCTAAGCCATGGAGGTTTCAGTGCAGTTACTGATTATACTGCTCATGGATTTCCATTTTCATGATTGGGCCTTTCATTGCCTTTGGTATCCAGCTGAAATATTCTGCATCTCAATTCTTACTATATAGACCCAAAAGACCTCTTTGTCAGCATATGGATTTTCTGTTTTCAGCTCTTAATGTATTTCTTAGTTCTTAAGAGACAAATATGAATGATAATTTCATTTTAGCTAATGAATCTTAATTACCTGTTTCTTAATGATTGTTTTTATGCAATGTCGTCGCAGCCAGTCTTGCCCGTCCTGGGCTGGTTATCTGGACTATCCTTTTTTCTTTGTCCAGCTTTAGTTTGGCTGTCTCACAACAACATAGGAAATTTTTGTGAACCTTGTATGAGTAGGTTACATGTCTATATTGTGTTCCTTAATCTTTAGTACCTCAGTGTATCTACCATCCTGATGACGAATAATATTCTCTTAAGTACCCACAGTGAAGTAGATGAGGGACTGAGTGTGATGGAATAACTGTAGAGCAGTAGTGTAAGGTTCATATACTACCTTTAGTTGTCAAGTTTCCTTAAGTAACTTTAATCTTTGACATCTATAATATTTTTAAAAATATAGAATAGTTATTTTTCAAATTAATCTTTAAGTTTGTTTTTCTTAGGAGACTCAGAACATGCAAACACTTGACTGTCTAGTCTAGCGAAATTCTGTGCTGGGGAATCGCAAGGTCTACCTATGATTCCCTGGTAATTCTCATCACCTGGGTCTGGTGTTTTCTTCTTGGAACACTCACTCTTGTTCCTTGTTGGTTGTAAGCGAAACACAAAAGAGCTTGTAAATCCCTGTGCTTCTCCTCTAGTTTACTCCCAGCCACATCTTAAAGGATCTGTTACAGGGTGGTTTTGATAAAATTGGCTGCGAGAAACATGCAACTAGATTTCTAATTTTTAAAAAGTGCCATTTTTTTTCATCTATTTCAGGTCAGGAACTGTGTGTCTAGATGTAATTAATCAAACTTGGACAGCTCTCTATGGTGAGTTTGGCCATGGAATATTATTTGGAGATACTTTTTTGAGACTACATTGCCTCAAAAGAATGTTGCTTGGGTTTTCTTGAGTTGTGTTGGGAATGGGAAAGAATTTTGAGGGCTGAGTGGGAAGGTTTGCTTGATGGGGAAGAAAACAGGGTGGGCAGTGGGGCTAGGGACATTGCTCAGTGGTTAAAAGTACTTATTATACAAACATGAGGACTAGAATCTGGATCCCAGAACTCGTGAAAATCCAGGTGAGCGCAGGCCTCTCAAGGCAGAGACAAGGAGTTCCCCTGTGCACGATGGCTAGGGAGACTAGCCATATGGGGGGCCTCTGGTTTAATTTAGAGACCCTGCCTCAGGGAATAAAGTAGAAAGAACACATATGCACAGTAGACACAGACAAGTGTGAAAATGGATAAAGAAACAGGCTTTTTTTCCTCTGAAGTATAGCTTCAGTTTAGTAATGCAAATTATAATAATTTAATGAAAGGCTAAAGAGATGGTTAATGAGACACTCCTGCATAGGACCCAAGTTCGTGTCCTGCGCCCATGTCAGGCTGCTAGCAATTGCCTATAACTTCAGCTCTGAGGGGTCTGATGTCTCTGGCCTCAGTACCTACATTCATGTGAATATACTGCCACCTTCCACAGACAGACGTAATTTTAAACATCTTTAAAACATAAGGATTCTGTGGGCCAGGTGTGGTCATTTCAGTACTCAGGAAGCCGAAGCAGGAAGAAGTGTGAGGGTGGTCATCGTTGGCTGGGTGGAGAGACTGCCTGCAAGATTAAAAACGAAAAGAACTAATACACTTTCTAAGAGTCTCAACTAAACATACAGTAATTATTTATACACACATACACACAAATACATACACAAATAAATGTTGGTTGTTTTTTCTTTCTTTAATGGGTATATTCTGAAACTTGTATCCTATAGTTTTAGAGAATCTTAGCAAGGTGTCTCTGAGATGAGATGAGTATTTAAGAAAGCAGGTGTTCCAAAAAGTGTGACTCATCCATTGTAACAAACCAACCAGTGACTTAGTCAGTTCTTCAGAATACTGTGCTAAATGTCACCTGCTAAGGGAATTGAAAAGAAAAGTCTATTGAAAGCGAACCAGTGATACTAAACAAAGTAATTTTACTTTTAGCCACAAGTCCAGATCCACAGTCTTAATAAACATTCCCTCTCTGATGCTTTGACCCCATGAGCTTCTCCTGCACTTTTTCTGCTGTCAGTAACCTTAGAGTATGTCTTAGAGTTTTTTCATACACCCACTTTGACTTAGTATTGGTTGTCTATGCCTATTAATTTTTTGTTCTGCTAGATTGTTATCTACCATAGGGACTGTTAAGTGTGTCCAATTTGTCTCTAGGTGGGACTTTTAGCACAGTGCCTCTCACTAAAAAGTATTGCAAGCATGACTAAATAGATCTTAGTTGCACACGGAAAGGAGGAAAAGATCACTCACAGCCGGGGATTGTTCAGAAGTGAGAAGAATTAGACAGAGGCAGAATGATCTGTGAAGTTTGAGAGAAGTTTGAAGCCTGGTCAGAAAGATCCTGTCTCAAAAAACTTAGACTTGGAGGAAACCAGGAAGGAAGGGGGGGTGTTGGAGAGAGGAACAGGAAGGGAGAAATGATGTAATTATAATCTCAAAAATACAAGTTTAAAAGAAAAAAAGCTTGAGAGAGCGTAATACTCTTGGTCCACACAGAGCCTGAGCCACCTTTCCTAGACATCCCTGTACTAGGTTTGTAGATGAACTCACAGGAAGGTTGCTCACTAGCAGTATGCAGTCCATCCCTTTCTGCTCCTCATTGCACATACCTTTCAGGAAGGATTTCCTCAGTAGAATTCTGTCTCCTGGTCTTTATGTGACTGCTTCTTTTTTCACATTTTCTCATCACAAGCATTACTTTCTCATGCCCATCCTAGCCACCCATCATAGAACATTTTGTTTGCATGTGTTTTAAACCTTTTATTTTATCTTGATCTACTGGATTGTAAGCCCCAGTTGAGCAGGACTTCCTGAATTTTCTCTGTCTGCACCACCTTTTAGCCCAAGAGCAACTTTGAGTTTTGGGGGGTTGTTTTTTGTTTTGTTTTTAATCTTTAGGTTATATTTATTTGTTTGTTTTTGACGTATGGTCTTTATGTAGCCCTGGCTGTCCTGAAGCTTACTATGTAGACTAGGCAGGTCTGAAACTCAGAGATCTGCCTGCCTCTGCCTCCCAACTGCTGGGATTAAAGGCGTGCGCCACCATATCTAGCCAAGAAGAAAAACTTTTTAAAAGGTTTCTTTGAATGCCAGGCAGTGGTGGCGCATGCCTTTAATCCCAGCTCTTGGGAGGCAGAGGCAGGCGGATTTCTGAGTTCAAGGCCAGCCTGATCTACAGAGTGAGTTCCAGGACAGCCACGACTATACAGAGAAACCCTGTCTCCAAGGTTTCTTTGAGTGTTCTGTCTACAAATGAATGTCTATCACATTCATGCTTAGAACCTATGGAGGCCTGAAGAGGGAGTCAGATCAGCCATGTAGATGCTGAACTAAACTCGGATCTTCTGCAAGAGCAGCCACCACTCTTAACCTAGCTTGCTCTCAAGCCCGTAGACCAAGAAAACTTTTGTGACCCTGGACATATAAGCACATAACAAATACATAAGTTAAACATTTACTGGTAACAACTACAAATAAATTTATCTTAAAACAATTCTTTGGCATACATATAATTTTTTCATTTATTAAAAATAAAAACAAACTTCCAGACTGATAAGATAAAGAATTTAGTATTGGGGCTGGAGAGATGTGGCTCAGTGGTTAAGAGCACTGATTGCTCTTCCAAAGGTCCCGAGTTCAAATCCCAGCAACCACATGGTGGCTCACAACCACCCGTGATGTGATCTGATGCCCTCTTCTGGTGTGTCTGAAGACAGCTACAGTGTACTTACACACGATAAATAAATAAACCTTTTTTTAAAAAAAAAAGGAATTTAGTATTGACTGAATTTTTGATACCTTAAATATAGAGCATTTTGGATGTTTTTCAGAGGTGATTGATAATGGTCAATATTGAAAAGGCCACCTAGATTAATATAGAATACAAAATAACAGCTATGTTTAGGAACATTTCAGAAAATGTTGGAACTTCTAACTTAATACTTCCATGTAGAGACTGGTTGTAAAAATATTGAAAGTTGGGCTGGCGAGATGGCTCAGCAGGTAAGAGCACTGACTGCTCTTCTGAAGGTCCTGAGTTCGGATCCCAGCAACCACATGGTGGCTCACAACCACCCATAATGAGATCTGATGCCCTCTTCTGGTGTGTCTGAAGATAGCTACAGTGCATTACACTGGAGTGAGTGGCTGGAGTGAGCAGGGCCATCCTGAGTTCAATTCCCAGCCACCACATGATGGCTCACAGTTATCTGTACAGCTACAGTGTAGTCATACACATAAAATAAATAAATAAATCTTAAAAAAAAAATATTGAAAGTATTTGGTTTTGTATAAGAGCAGAAGATGTGCCCAGTAAAAGCATCACAGCTCTTAACCCAGAAGTGTCAGGTCTTGGGGAGCATTCACTGGCATGATATAGCATGACCGCAGACACAATGCAAAGTGTACATCTGTGTTCAGAGCTAGGGCTGCTGTAAAGTTCACAGTGCAATACAGGCAAGTACTGCTGTAATCTTTGGTTTGATTATATGTCGGATTTTGAATTAACTTTGGTTGTTGCATTTTCCAAAATGCTATGCTTTTTTCCAAAATATTTCCATTTTTCATTATCTCTGTCCATATGGCATCACTGTCCACAGTTGTGATTAGCTGAATAATAGAGAAGGGACTTGGATGTTTCTAAAACACACACACTCCTAGACTAGTGCCTGCTGTACAGTATGGTTTGTTGAACTAAATCAGTGTATTGACCATGTCCAGTACTGCTTACCATAAGCTTTGAGGACCAGTGGCTTAATAAGACAAGGCGACCAGAGCACACATACTCCAAACCTGATTGGGTGGATTTAAAATTAAAAAAAAAAAAAAAAAAAAAACTTTTCTGGCAAGCTACCTGAACTATTTGGTGTCATGATGTGTTTCCTTAAACTGTATTCACATTTTAGAAATGTACATAACAAAATATCCCAGTCTGGCTTCTGTTACACTCAAGTAAGTTAGATTCAGTCTCACTAACTTTTGTACAACTGGCCAGAAAACCATTCTTCTGATTCTCAAGGAGCTTGTGTCTCCAAAAGTTAACAACAGATTTATTGATTGTAATTCGTATGACTCAGACACAGTGATGTTTTTTGTTTGTCAGTGGTATGCAAACTATCACCACCACCCTCATCCCACACACACACACACACACACACTACACCACCAACCCACTCCTTTTTTTTTTTTGGTTTTTTTTTTTTTGAGACAGGGTTTCTCTGTGTAGCCTTGGCTGTCCTGGAACTCACTTTGTAGACCAGGCTGGCCTTGAACTCAGAAATCCGCCAGCCTCTGCCTCCCAAGTGCTGGGATTAAAGGCATGCGCCACCACCGCCCGGCTCTAGCCGGCTCCAACCTACTACTTATGTTTATAGATCATCTGCTCTGAACATCAACGGTGTCCCTGTTGGTGACTGGCTATTTTCACCTTGCATAGTTTTCGAAGGCTCATCCTTGTAGTATGTATCAAATTCTTTTCCTGACTGAATTGTCTTAGCATATTTTATTGATGCTGAACCATTTTTAAATTTTTGTCAGAAGGTCTGAGATTTTCAGAAGATTTAAGAGTAGAAGCCAGTGTGCGTACAAGTTTCACCACACAAAATATTGTATACTTTCTTGTATTCTCTTGTAAGGCAAAGTTTATTAAGCAATGAGTGCTAAGCCACTTTGGTCAAAGAGAGAGAATTAAAAGCACACTTCCACAGTACACTCTTTGAGTTGTTCTGTGTTCATGATACGAATGTGGCCATTTCTAGCACTACAGGTTAGTGCAGGAAAACAAATACTTTCAATCGAGTCAAAGGTAAAATGAGCATGAGGAAATTGTTTGACATTTTGCTTTTAAACAACAAGAGATTTCTCTAGAAATTTCAACATATACCAGGTACTGGTAGAGTTAGTTTAGTTCAAATGCCCATGAAGGTTTTGTGGGAGTTAAGAATTATCTGATTTTGAGAACTGAACTGTTATCGGAGATTGCTAAAGCCTCGGCATTGAAGAGTTAGAACACGAGTGGTGAGCTCTGAGTAATCACTTCGTTTCCTGCAGTCATTTGTAAGAGTCTTAGTTTAGTGGGGTTTGGTCAGGTGTGATAGCACATGCCTTTAATCAAGCACTTGTGAGGCAGGGGCAGGTGAATCTCTTTGAGTTTGGAGATTGCTGGTCTACAAAGTGAGTTCCAGGACAGCCAAGGCTGTTGTTACACAGAGAAACCTTGTATCACAGACAGACTGCCTGCCTGACTGACTAATTTGACTGACTGAGTTGACAAGCTCCAAAAAAATTTCTAATATAAGACTAAATAGCCGGGCAGTGGTGGTGCACGCCTTTAATCCCAGCACTTGGGAGGCAGAGGCAAGTGGATTTCTGAGTTCAAAGCCAGCCTGGTCTACAGAGTGAGTTTCAGGCCAGTCTGGGCTACACAGAAAAACCCTGTCTCCAAAAACAAAACAAAACAAAACAAAAAAAAAATGATTAAATAACTAGAGCTGGAAAGATGGCTGTTCTTCCAGAGGATCTGAGTTCAATTCCCAGCACCCACATGGCAACCCACAGCTGTTTGTAACTCCAGAGGATCTGGTACCCTAGCAGGAACATGCAGGCACAAATATACAGAAAACGTAAATTACAAAAAATGACTAAGCTAATCGAAGAAAGTTAATTTAACATAAGTATCCAACTGAAAGCATAAGGCTTGGCTTGGTCCCCAAATCTTGTGGCAGCGCCTACTTGTATATTCCATGGAGGAGGACAGGGCAGGAACTGTCTGTAAGGTTTCCTGCTGTTCACTGTGCCATGGGCATGTGCTGTTCCATGGACACAGTGTGTTTAGAATAGTATTTCCAGCTGAAGTTCCAGGTCTGTGCTTACCATAGCATGTCACGCTTACCAAAGCATCGTTCATTCTAGCAGTAAATTTAGTCCTTCATGTGACTGGCACATTGCTTCAGTTCTCATCTGTTGTCTCTTTGCCAAGTACACCTGAAGCTTGTTTGTTCACAAGTTCTAAATTGGTGTGATCATAATTTAATCACCAAGTAATTTTATATTACTTTATTTCTAGAGGATTAATTATAGTGGGTAATACAGTTACTTTGTAAAGATGATGTCATCAGTATGAAGTTCTCTCTCTGGCATTTATTTAGTAGTTAACTGTGGTACTCTTACGACATTGAGAGAAAATAGCAGATGACAAAATTGATCCATTCTGACTTGTAGCATGGCAGAATCTTTTCTTCCGTTCCTTCCTGCTCTTGCAGCACCAGTGATGAAAGCACTGGAAAACTTAAACTGCAGCCAAGGGGATCTGGGTTTTAGTGTCAAAGACAAATGTGACTTAAGAATTGGTGGAGGGCTGGAGAGAGATGGGGCTCACCAGTCAAGTGTGGCTTGGTGCCCTTCCATAGTTTGTTTCCAGGATCCACAACAGGAGGCTCACAGCCATCTGTAAGCACAGCTCTAAGTCTGTGCTGATTTTTTGTTTACTTGTTTGTTTTGAGAGGGGAGCAACTTGAACAACCCAGAGTCATCTGAGAATCTTAAGAAAATGTTTCCGTGAGATTGGCCTATAGGTGTTCTGTTGTTGGTTTGGCTTAACTTTGAACAGGTTTCTCTTTGAAGCTCTGGCTGTCCAGGTACTTGCTCTATGTCTCAAACTCAGAGATGTGCCTGTGTCTGCCTCCTGAGGGCTAGGATTAAAGGCATACACCACCTCCTAGTAGGAATGATGCTTAATAGTTCTTAATTCCAGCGGAGGCAGATGGATTTTAGGAGCTTAGTGGTGGCGCACACCTTTAGTCCCAGCACTTGGGAGGCAGAGGCAGGCGTATTTCTGAGTTTGAGGCCAGCCTGGTCTACAGAGTGAGTTCCAGGACAGCCAGGGCCACACAGAGAAGCACAATCTGAAAAAAATTTTTTTAAAGATATTTTTTGTTTATGTCTCTTGTATATCTTCATACATGCAAACACATGCATACATGTATCCAGTGACGCCAGAAGAGAGGGCATCACACCCCTTGGAACTGGAGTTACAGGAAATTGTGAGCCAGCCAGTGTACATACTGGGAAGTGAGCACCCGCAGTGACCACTCTTAACCACTGAGCCACGCCTCCTGTCCCCAGTATCCATGTGTACCTTTTAAGTTCTTCTTCTGTTTCTTAGTTTTTAAAATTTTCTCCAAAATACTTTTTTATTTTATTAAATTCTATTTCTTTTTGTAGTTGCCATATCAGCCCATACTTCTAGGGCTGAGACAAATTCAGTCTTGTGTGAGTTTGACCCTTGACCCTTCATTGTACTAATCTATCTGGTAAACTGTATTATGGATTAAATTGTGGACAAGTGAGATATGAAAGACTACTTTCTCTCTCTCTTTTTTTTAAGATTTATTTATTTATGTAAGTACACGGATGGTTGTAAGCCACCATGTTGCTGGGATTTGAACTTAGGACCTTCGGAGGAAGAGCAGTCAATGCTCTTAACATCTGAGCCATCTCTCCAACCCAAAAAAACTACTTTTCTATTTTTCTTTTTTATTTTTTGAAACAGGGTTTCTCTGTGTAGCCTTGGCTGTCCTGGGACTCACTCTGTAGACCAGGCTGGCCTTGAACTCAGAAATCCACCTGCCTCTGTCTCCCAAGTGCTGGGATTAAAGGCATGCGCCACCACTGCCTAGCTAGACAAGCTTTTATTGAGACTAAAAATCAACATATATTAACTATTACTTCCCAAGAATTATCTGAACATTAGTAATAGATAAATAAGGTCAGCTCTGACAGAAGGCATGTGCCAGGGACTTAAAGGCAGGAAGAGAAACAAAGGTAATTTTAGTAAGCACTTGGAGGGAGGGAAATTAGAACAAATTTTTAAGTAGTTAACTCAGGCTGTGACACTTTCCAAATAATTCATGTTTTAGCTAAAGGTAATTATACCAAATAATGCTTTATTGAGGCATGTAGCTGAGTAGTAGAGCACTACTAGATTTGACCCCTTGCATTGAAAAAGTCAAAACCAGGAGTACCCTTTCCTGAGCTGCGCTGATGGACAACACTTGTAATCCTAATGGTTGGATAGCCAGGGCAGAGAGAGTGCAAGTTCCAGGTGAGTCTAATCCACATAGTGAAACACCGCCTTAGAAAAAGAATGGACAGAAAGAAAAAGCTGGACAGATGGCTCAGTAGCTAAGCGCACTTCCTGAGGATGCGGGTTCAATTCGATGGCAACCCCCAACTGTTTGTAACTCCAAGATCTGACACCCTCACATAGATGTACCTGTAGGCAAAGCACCAATGAACATAAAGAGGGGGAGGAGGAAGAGGGATGGTGATATATCACTCCAGTTTGCGCTGTTCCAAGATTCTGTTTTTGGTTTTGGTGGTTTTGAGACAGGGCCTTGCTATGAAACCCAGGCTGGCCTCTTGATACAACAATCCTCCTGCCTCCCAGGTGCTGGCTGACACGTGTGTCACCATGCCCTGCTGTTTGTAGAAGTTTGAGTGTAGTAGCTACACTGAGAGGTTTGTGTGTGTATCTTTATGACTGGTAGGGCAACAACTATGTGAACAGGCACAAAAGCTCAGTGTTGCATCTGTGTATGTGTAGACTCATAACTTCATACCTGGTGTTATTCTGAGTCTTGTAGGTAGAGCTTAAGTAGTACAGGTTCTTCTCAGCATTAGAGGGATGGCTCCTGTTATACAATAGAAAAGAAATATGCTTAGTTTCAGGCTTGCTGGCTTTGACAGGACTTAGCTAGCTCCATGACCAGCCTTCTTTATGGACTTGCAACTCTTCAGAAGGCAATTTTTATGTGGCTCAGAAAGTAGCTATTTCAGGAAAGTGGAAAATTTGTTCTTCAGTAGAAGAGTTTAGTGGATTGGATATGTCATGTTCACTGGTCAGCATTAGACCATGTCGTAACCCATTGTGGATTGTGCATCCCAAGCCAACTCACAAAGGACTCACAAAGATGACCTGCTTTATTGGGGCTATAGATACACTGAGCCATCTTCCTAGCCCAAGAAAAGAATTTTATCTGTAGGTTTAGATAATTTTATTTTATATGGATGCATGTTTTGCCTACATGTATGTATGTGCACCATGTTTGCCTAGTACCCTCAGAGGGTAGAAGAAGACATCAGATTCTTGGGGAACTGGAGTTACAGACTGTTGTGAGTCACCATGTGGGTGTTGGGAATTGAATCTAGTTCTTCAAGAAGAGCAACCAGTGCTCTCATTGAGCCATCCCTCTAGCCCCTATCTTATTTTATCTCAAGACACAGGCTTACTATGTAGCCTTGACTGGCCTAGTGCGCACTTTGTAGACCAGTTTGGACTCAGACTCAAAGACATCCACCTGCCTCTGCCTTCCAAGTACTAAAACTAAAGGCATACACTACCATTCCCAACCTAGAATGCTTTCAAAATGGTCCATGTTTTTTGGTGGCAAAGCATTTAACTTATCATATGTAATAGTCCTGAGTTCAATCTCCAATATCACAGTAAATATGTAAGTAAATAAGAACCTGCACACATTCATACAAATGGTTCTTGGGTTCAGATTGGTGACTTGGTGATCTGGCACTTAGCAGAACTTTAGTGTTCTTCAGGTCTTAGAGTGCTACATGTTTACTGTTGTCTTTTCCCAGAGAGAACAAAATGACTTATTTTAAGCTTAAAATACTAAAAAGCAAAAATACTACCAAAAAGTTGAATTCAGGGTCGATGGTGGACTGGTCCGTTGACCTCCTGAATGCACTAAGCTATGTGGGACCTTTCTTGATCAAATATCATTTAGTTTATAGATTGTCTACCTATCTGAGGTTATTCCTGATTAACTTTACTAAAATGTCATTTCTGAGGATGTCTGCTACCTTTTATGGCCTTCTTGTCAAGTTTTTCTTGCCCATGACTGGAGAGTTACTTGCAGCATAGGCTTCCCTGGTTGCTAAGGCACATAGATAGGTGTTGTGGTTTGAGTATGAAATGTCTGCAACAGGCTCATGTGTTGAACAGTTAGTCCCCAGTGGGTAGTGCTATTTTGGGAGGTGTAGAAACTTTAGGAGGTAGCTCTAGCTGAAGGAAGTAGGTCACTAGAGACATGCCTTTAAAGGTTATTACCACTACCTGGTCTCTTACTTGCTCTCTACTTCTGACCAACAAGGAAGGAGCCTCCGATTGCCATGGAGCTCCATCCACAAGCACTTGGGCCCAGCAACCATGTGCTGAAACCATGTGCCAGTAAGTCTTGCCTCCTTTAGGGTGATATCTGAGTTTTGGACATATTCTTGAATGCCAGGACAGCCAGGTCTACACAGTGGGGCGTCCCTGGCTCATACCTCCTCCCAAGAAAAGAAAAAGGGAATAATAAAGTTTTTTTGTTTTTGTTTTTTGGGTTTT
>NW_022196903.1:25228739-25243733 GCF_008632895.1 Mastomys coucha | reverse complement strand
TTTTGTAGAATCTCATTGTAGTTTTTCACTGTTCAGGTACTGTAAGCAGGAGAAAAAAATTGTAAATGTTTAACCAAGTTCCAGATTTTTTGTTGTTGTTGTTTCCCGGGAACTGGTAAAGGACTTTAAACATCTTTTTTTGGTTTTTCGAGACAGTTTCTCTGTGTAGCCCTGGCTGTCCTCGAACTCACTCTGTAGAGCAGGCCTGTCTCTGCCTTTAATGCCTCTGGGCCACCATCACCACCCAGCTGTTTTCACTTTTGTTTGTCTGTCTGTCTGTTTTGAGATGAGGTCTCGAAGTAACCATGGCTGGCTCTCAGGTGTTGGGATTTTTGCCTGCACACCATGTCCTGCTCTGTTCCAGTCCTTAAAACAGCCCCATAGCCCCCACCCTGGCTCCCTTATATTCAGTACTTAGCCTGGCTGAGCACTGAAGTAAAATCTAGCGGTTGGCTTTATTCTAAGAATGGTAAAAAAACTCCTGATTTGCTTGTGAATTGATGACGGGATTTTGGAAACTTGGTGGCTGGTTTTTCCCTAATAGTCAAGGATATGAATAATGTGATTAACATCCTAAGATAATTTTTTTAGAAATAAGATTGAATTACAATGGCAATTCCAGAATCCCAGGAAAGCCCTGTGTAAGTCACAGAAGGAATCATGGACCACAGGAATTAACACCCTGTGACTTGGGTTCATCGTTTTCTTTTTTTTTTTATTACTTCCTTTCCTTTCAGCCTGCTCCTTATTGAATTTTGGGACAAAGGAGAACAGTGATTGTGTTTGTTGGCTGCCCAGAGTAGCCAGTCCTGGACAGAACACAGAGTATACATTTCTCTGTCTGGTCCTGTTTGTGTTAGAAACAATGTCCAGAGCTTTGGGCATGCCAAGCCAAATGTTCTAGAGCTGGAACTCAATCTTGAAGAGAAATGTTTGTTTTATTTTTTTTTCTGTTTGTCAAGGTGAGAATTTAGAGTCCTGAATGTTCTTTAAGGTCCAGCTTGACAGAGATGAGACATGGTAGAGGCATTTTGTCAAGGCAGTTAGAGCCAAAAAGCCTAATCAAACTCTGAATCTCTTTAGTTCCAGGACAGCCAGGGCTACACAGAGAAACCCTGTCTCGAAAACAAAACAGAAAAACTCCTTTCTGAGGTTGGGGTCTTTTGTTTGTGTTGGGTTTTGTTGTTGTTGTTGTTTTTTTTTTTTTTTTTTTTTTTTTTCCTTCTTCGAGACAGAGTTTCTCTGTGTTGCCCTGGCTGTCCTGGAACTCACTCTGTAGATTAGGCTGGCCTTGAACTCAGAAATCCGCCTGCCTCTGCCTCCCAAATGCTGGGATTAAAGGTGCCACCACCGCCTGGCTGGAGTCTTACTTTTTATTTCGTATAGCCAAAGCAGCTTATAAAGGAAAACATTTGATTGGGGCTTGCTGCAGTTTCAGAGGGTGAGTCCATTACTATCGTGGCAGTAGGCATGGCCTGGAACAAAAGTGAAGAGCTTACTGGAGCCACCTGACTCATCCCCTCTCTTGGTGAAAGGTAGCCAGGGAGGGAGGCGTGCCCTCCTCCAGTGACCACCTCCTAATGCTTTCTAAACAGTCCACCAGCTGGGAACCATTATCATTCCAGCCACCTGAGTCTAAGGGCAAGGGTGCTTAGTAAACCCACTTCCTTCATCAGAAGGGAATGGATTTTCACAAAATTAATTAATTTTATGCATGTCAAATCTAATAAAACTAGAACCATCAAAAAGATTTTGTAGTTATCAGCATATTTATTGCTTTTTTTTTTGTCTTTTTTTTTTTTTTTTTTTTTTTTTTTTTTTTTTTTTTTTTTTTTTTTTTTTTTTTTTTTTTGTCTTTTCAAGACAGGATTTCTCTGTAGTCCTGGCTATCCTGGAATGCACTCTGTAGACCAGGCTGGCCTCAAACTCAGCTTCCAAATGCTGGAATTAAATGTGTGTTATCACATGTGGCTTACAAACCTAATTCTTAAATTACAAATACTGTGAAATCATAATAAGCTTGTTTGGTGCCTGCACAGCTGAAGGATGGACAGGAAGCTAGTTGTCTGTCAAGCTCCAAGGATCTGCCCACCTCTGCCGCTGTCTCACCAGCACTGGGATGACAAGTGTGTGCTCCTGGCTTTTTCATGTATTCTGAGGATTCAAACTCCCCAGGTCTTAATGCTTAGAGGCAAGCACCCTTACTGAGCCAGGCCCACCGGAACAGTTTTTAACATCTAATGCTCTCTATAGTATATAATGGTCATATTTTCCACATTCAATCTGAAAAGCAAAAAATTTGCAAATAAAAGTTTCTTTTCCTAGCCATCCCACTGCCTCCAGGTGGCCAGAGCCTTGAGCTACCTCCTCTCCACCCAGGACTGCTGTGCACTGTTTGTTCCCTAACTTAGAGGTACTACTCAGCACCTCTGTAACAATGGGTCAGCAGTGCTAACACAGGAAGAGGATAGAAACAGGAAGGAAGAACCAGTACTCAAGGGTTCTTCTATTTGTTTGAAGCAAACACATTGACAAAGATACGTAAGGTAGTAGGAAAGTTTATTAGATCTCTTCCTGGGATACAAGCAATCCCCTGGTTATGTAATAGGCAGTCTGCAATATTTCTCTAGCCCCAAAGCCCTTCTGAATGTCAGAGAGAACAAAACCTATACTTTATTTTTAAAAGGTTGTTGTTGTTGTTAGGTGGGAACAGTTGGTAGTGGTCCTTGTCAGCAGCACCTGTCATGAGAACATGGCAGTGCATGTGAGCAGCAGGGGCTGCTTCCTGTGCTGGGGACTTGAGAAGAAGCAGAGTGTCACTTTGAAGTAGCCACAGGGAAGCTGCAGAGAGAGAGAGAGGCAGCCTGTCTCTAGGCACAGCATGACTCCCCAGCCATGGTTGTACTACAGACATCATGAAAATGAGATGATAGATTGCTGACAGGCAGCATGATAAATAAGCTCACTTATCATGTAACCTCTGTGAGCCTCTTTTTTTTTTTTTAGATATATTTATTTTGTGTGAGTACACTGCTGCTCTCTTCAGACACACCAAAAGAGGGCATCAGATCCCACTACAGACGGCTTTGCTGAAGTCCTGTAGATGTCTAGGAAGGGCGTACTTTGCCCCACAGACAGACACCACAATTAACTGTCTTTTCAGGGACTTTTACTTGCAAATTCTCTACTTTTCAGATGTTAAACTACCATACGACTGCTGGGAATTGAACTCAGAACCTCTGGAAGAGCAGTCAGGGTTTTTAACTGCTGAGCCATCTCTCCAGCCCTAAGCCTCCATTTCTTTTTTTTTTTTTTTTTAAGATTTATTTTTATTTTTATGTGTATGAGTCTACTGTAGCTGTACAGATGGCCGTGAGCTATCATGTATGTGGCTGCTAGGAATTGAACTCAGGACCTCTGCTGGCCCCGCTCGCTCTGGTGTAATTCACTGTAGCTGACTTCAGACACACCAGAAGAGGGCATCAGATCCCATTACGGGTGGTTGTGAGCCACCATGTGGTTGCTGGGATCCGAACTCAGGACCTTCGGAAGAGTAGTCAGTGCTCTTACCCGCTGAGCCATCTTGCCATCCCGAGCCTCCATTTCTTTATGTGTGGAATGGACTTGGTGGTAACCATCTCTGGTTGAAGTGCAGTGCTCAGCAAAGCTCAAAGTGTGTCTAGCCAAACTAGACATGGTGGCCCACGCCTATAATTCCAGCTCTTGGGGATGTGGGAAGGCTAAGGCAGGATCAAGTGTTTGAGGCCAGCTTGGAGTACACAGCAAGATTTTGGCTTGTGGCTCCTGGGATGTGTTAGTCGGCCACTGCTGTGACTGTCTTACCTCTTAATTAGAACTGTTGCTAATTCCCCCTGCTCTGGCTTGTGGTTTGCACAGCTGCTCCTCCTCTTCCTCCTCCTCCTCCTCCTCCTCTTTTTCTTCTTTAAAGCTGATTTATTTTTATTCTTAATCTTGTATCTGTACGTGAGTACGTATATGTGTAATGCCCGAGAGGCATTTCACCCCGAGCTAGAGTAACAGGCAGTTACTGATGTTGGTGCTTCTGGTTGAACTAAGGTTCTCTGCAAGAAATGCGCAAACTCTTGACCACTGAGCCACCTTTCCTCCTCTTAATGTATTTACTGTTTGCCATTTTTAACCCATTGTCTGGGGTTTTGTTTGTTGTTATTTTGTTTTGTTTTTTGTTTTTTCAGACAGTCTTCCTGTGTTGCCTTGGCTTTCTGGAACTCACTGTGTTCCAGGGCTTGCCTCAAACTCACAGAGATCCTCCTGCCTCTGTGTTCTCTGTGCTGAGATCAAAGGCATGCACCACTATGCACAGCACTTAACCCATTGTCATACTTAATTCTTTCTCCCCAGAATTAAATTGGGAAGGCAAATGAAAAAAAATTTTTTTTTTTTTTTTTGCTCTTGGTTTATTTGGTCTTTGGTTTAGGTTTTTGTTGTTGTTGTTTTGTGGCTGAGAAGTAGGTCTCATTGCCTAATCCAGCTGTCTCATACTCTCGAGCAACCTTTCATCTGCATCCCCTGTGCCGAGATTACAGGAGTGTACTGGTAAATCCCAGACTACTTTTCGTGTTTTATTAGATGCACCACCCAAGTGCTGGGCTCACAGGTGTGCGGTGCTGCACCTGTGTTATGTGTGGGGTGCTAGAGGTCAACCCATAGTATAGTGCATGCTAGGCAAACACTACCAATTGAGACTCATTCCCAGACCCTTGACATGTCTTTAAAGATATTGTTAGCTGGGCTTGCTGCTAACACCTGAAAAGACCAAGAGAGGAGAATCACCACTAGTCTGAGGAACATATTGCTTCTAGATTTTAAAAGTTATAAATAATGAAATTCTTAAAGAGAAATTGTTTTGAGCTGGAGAGATGGCTCAGCGGTTAAGAGCACTGACTGCTCTTCAATCCGAAGGTCCTGAGTTCAAATCCCAGCAACTACATGGTGGATCACAACCATCTGCAATGACATCTGACTCCTTCTTCTGGGGTGTCTGAAGACAGCTACAGTGTACTTATATATAATAAATAAATCTTTTTTAAAAAAAAGAGAGAGAGAGAAATTGTTTTGTTTGCCCTCTTGTTTAAAACATTTAGCTCTGGGGTTCTGGTGTGTGGCTTCACTATAATTTAATCCCATGGGACTGTTCTGAAGGTGGTCTTTTAAAAGCCCAGGTGGAAACCTCACATTCTGGAGGGAACTACTCAGTGGGAGAACAGACGGAGAAGCACGCTGCCTGGGGACTCTGGTACAGGATCTACTGCCCACATTCAGTGTTCAGATCAGGCTTTCATAAACAGAAAATTCACACTCACCACATCTCGGGTGCTTAGCAGACATGCTTCATGACAGCTGTTTTAGATAATTCAGAGATAGCAAAATTTTATCTCTGCAAAATGTTTGGTTGAGAAGCACACCTCTAGACTATTCCAGGAAGTGAGCAGGAAGAACCACTGTCTGAAAGGCTTTCTTCCTTTATGATGCTGGGACACTGTGCTGCATCTCTCTGTGCCGGGCACTTTGTATGTAAAGCTTTACTGGAGCATAGTCATGCTCATTCGTGGTGTTTATCTTTGGCTACTTGGAGCCATAGCCACAGAGCTGTACTGGACAGACACCTCTGTTGGCTGCAGGATCTAAAGTAGTTACTCCAGTCTTCTATGAAAAGTTTTGATTGATCTTTTTTTATATCTAATGTGGGATTTCTCGGACTTGCAACAAATGTCATTTTGGTCCTGATAATTCTTTGTGATAGGTTGGAGAGTGAACTCAGTGGTTAAGAACTCTGGCTGCTTTTCCAGAGAACCAAGGTTCAATTCTCATCACCTATAGGTGACTACAGTTGAGTGGGATTTGATGTGGCTTCCAGCAGCTGTGGGCCCTACACACGTGGTACAGACACACGTGCAGGCATAAAACACTCACATAAGACAAAGATATTTATACAGGAAATTAACTCATTTTGAACTAGTAAATAGGGGGTTCCTACCCCACCCTGGATCATTCAGTTCCCAGATAAAAGACACAAAACTGTTACATTTACAATAAGCAGTAAAGCACTAGAGCTGGGCTAGTTTGTCTACTTCCTTGTCAATAACCCAGAATTTTAATTTGCCATGTTCTGGCTGGGCTGCTTTTATTCCAGTTGGCCAACCCTCATGGTGTCTTCTCTCTGTGTGTTTGTGTCTCTGTCTGTCCGTCTGTCCTTCTCTCTCTCTCTCTCTTCCGCTCCCACCCCTGCCTTAGAGAACTGAAATGCCGCCTATCTCTTTTCTGCCCAGCTATAGGCTGTAAGCATCTCTATTGACCAGTCAGGGATAACTTGGTGAAGTAATGTTGCATAGCATCACTTGGAGTGTGTGGTGAGGATCTCCCCTCCAAGGCAACCTTGGCCAGTATTTAGCATTACAATCCATAGCAAACCACCATCCTGTAACATTGGTGAGGTGGTGTAGTGTGGGTAAGCTGTTTGCTATGCACACTTGGCTTCCTGAGTTCAGTCCCCTGACCCCATGAAAGGTGGAGGAGAGAGCCAGCTCCACAGAGTTGCCTGACTCCAGTACACACACCACAGCAGATGCTCCCTCATGACATAGAAAGATGTTTTACAAAGGAATTACAGTAGCTTGAGGTGGGATAGATTATTGGGACATAATGTGTAATAATAGTGTGTGTTTCTGTTTGGGAAATGGAGTGCATTTAAATCAAGAAAATGAGGCTGTAGTAATACCAGTCTATCATAAGATCCTGGATTTGAATTCTTCAACAATGCAAAAAAAGGGGGGGTGGGTAAAGGTTGAGAAAATTGTCTTTCAAAGAGAATGGTCTGCATATGCTCATGTAGCTGCTTAAGTTTCCATTTTAAATGTAGTTGGTGTTGATATGTTTTTGTGGAACCTCTGTGGAAAATCATCTTCATTGTAGCTGAGTGTTTAAGCAGGTGAGCAAGTGGGGGAGAAAGGGGTACTGGAGGAGTGGAGAGGTAGTCCTGTGGCTAGGAGTGCTTGCTGCTCTTTAGGGGACCGACCTGTAGTTTCCAGCACCCTGTGGCCTTCATGGGCATTCGCATGCACATGATGCACATACATTAATGCTGCCTAAAACACATACATGTAAATATAAATAATATTTTTAGAGCATTCTTTAAAAAAAAAAGATTTATTTATTTAGTATATGTAACTACACTGTAGCTGTCTTCAGATACCCCAGAAGAGAGCATCAGCATTACAGATGGTTGTGAGCCACCATGTGGTTGCTGGGATTTGAACTCAGGACCTTCAGAAGAGCAGTCAGTGCTCTTAACTGCTGAGCCATCTCTCCAGCCCAAGAGAGCATTCTTTACTACTGAAGTGCAATTAATTAGGTGAAATTGCATGTTCCCATGCATGAAGTGTTTTTTGTTTGTTTGTTTGTTTATTTGTTTTCAGATCTTACCAATATATTTGAGTCCTTCCTGCCCCAGTTGCTGGCCTATCCTAACCCCATAGACCCTCTCAATGGTGATGCTGCAGCCATGTACCTCCACCGACCAGAAGAGTACAAGCAGAAAATTAAAGGTAAGATGGCTTTTTGCTTTTAGTTGGCCATATAGAGTCTGTCTCTTTATTTTGTTGGTTTGGGTTTTTTTGTTTAGTTTGGTTTGGTTCGGTTTGGTTTGGTTTGGTTTGGTTTGGTTTGGTTTTTTGAGACAGGGTTTCTCTGTATAGCCCTGTATAGCCCTGGCTGTCTTGGAACTCACTCTGTAGACCAGGCTGGCTTGCTTTTTGATACAGGGTTTCTCTGTGTAGCCTTGGCTATCCTGGAACTCAAGAGATCCTCCTACCTCTGTTTCCTCATGGCTGGGATTAAAGGCGCACACTACCGCCAGCTCAAAGCTAAGTAACTCTGTTCCTTGTATGTTTCTCTAAGAAGACACTGCAGTGGCGTCCTCATTGACTCCTTGTTAGGTTCAGAGCCTGTGTTGTGTCCCCACACTCAGGATCACTTCCATGAGGCTGGGAAGAGGACACCTAAAGCCTGAGTTGTATCAGCTTACCTTTTCTTTCTCTTCAGTGTGTTTTCTGCTTGAACTACAGCCACCACCCCTGCTTGCCCCTTTGCCTGGGTCTGCATTTGAGAACTTGCCTGTGAAAAGTGTAGGTGCTTAAAGCGTAACACAGAAGGAGCATCTGCTCCTTCTGCAGGCAGGCAGGCAGGCACTGAGTTCCTTTGTGTTAGGTAATGATGTGCTCATCTGCATAGGATGCAGAGCATCAGGAGCCTCAAAATGTGGTCAGATCCATTTGCCAACAATAGCAGTAAAGGATGTTAGGAGAGCATGACTACATCAAAGAGGAACACTGGGGACCATGTGTTGAATAATAGTTTCCTTCTGTTTGTTTTCTCCTATCCCCAGGTCTCTATGGAGTACTGTTGAGTCTTTTTATTTAAATAAAGTAGAAATGTTCATTTTCATGGGTCTCAAGTAATTTGTAAATTAATAGCCTAATTTAATATAGTATAGTAATATACATAGCCAAAAAACCATGTATTGCCAGGCAGTGGTGGCGCATGCCTTTGATCTCAGCACTTGGGAGGCAGAGGCAGGCGGATTTCTGAGTTCAAGGCCAGCCTGGTCTACAGAGTGAGTTCCAGGACAGCCAAGGCTACACAGAGAAACCCTGTCTTGAAAAAAAAAATATATTCCGAGAAAATGGCAATTTCAACCAGATAAGGTTTTGTTAGGAAACTATGCTAAAATTTTGACATTGCCTTCACTTACCAGTGTCTGTCAGGACAGCCAGGGCTATACAGAGAAACCCTGTCTTAAAAAAAAACAAAAAACAAAACAGTGTCTGTCAACCATACAGAAAAATATTTGTATAGTTCTAACACCCATTAGGCCTGAGCAATATAGCATTACCCTGACTGTCCTACAGGTTTGCTCTGGTCCTAGTTACCAAAGAAACAGACCTGTGTTCATCTCAGGGTAGCTAGCTACTTCTGTCTCAGGGACCCCTAACTTTCTGTGGTGTCCATATTGAGGGTCAGTTTGCGATCCGTGGTAGTCTGAGATAGCTGTGACTGTTCCGGCCTGAGCTCAGCCCTGCTTTCTGTTGTACCTTTGTATGCTAACTCGCCCATCTTTCTTACACCATTCAGGAAATGAGGTCTGTGCCTTATTTCTCAAACTTCACCAACTTGTTGATTTGCTCCCCTTGCTCCTAGGACCAGGCATTTCCAAAGCCCTTGTCAGCTCCTGCGGCCCTCTAGGGACTCAGGCTTTTCTTCCTGCCCTGGAACCACACCACTCTTCCCTGCTCTACAGAAGCTGGAGCCTCACCTCCTAATCTGTGAACTCTTCTCAGGCCCCACCCCTGGGGAGCCGGAGCTACTGCTCTGGTATTTCCTTCCACTCTGAAATGAATCTCATTCCATTTCCTGAATGTGACCATTCTCTTATGACTAATTTATGCTTTTTCCCCCCAGGAATAAGCCTTTCCCCAAGTTGCTTATTCATGTCTTTAGGTAACCCTAGGTATACGGACTCAGAGTGGGTATGTCGAGGCCTGACCTTCTCCTAGGTTATTTTTTTGCAGTGGTAGTCACAGCTTAGCATGCCTCATCACAGAAGAGTTGTAACTACTTCTCTCCCCCAGGTGTTAGGAGTGCAGGTGTGGCATACAGTAGTTGCTAGAGAGATGATGTCACAACAGCTGAGGATGCACATTACTATTCCAGAGTGGTTCCAGAGTGGCTGTGTCACTGTTCCCTTACTGTAAGGATAGACCAGTGACATAACTCCTCCAATAAGGCCACACCTTCTGATCCTTCCCAAA
This sequence comes from Mastomys coucha, assembly GCF_008632895.1. Classification (NCBI taxonomy): domain Eukaryota; kingdom Metazoa; phylum Chordata; class Mammalia; order Rodentia; family Muridae; genus Mastomys; species Mastomys coucha. The sequence goes on along the minus strand of NW_022196903.1, from coordinate 25,233,888 downwards.
TAGTTTGCATAGCTGGGGGCCAAGTATTCAAATGGATGAGTCTCTGGGGGACATTCTGATTCAACACACCACACATATGGTTTAAGTTCAGTTCTCAACACTCATGTCCACAGACCACTACTGCCTGGAATTTCAGCTTTAGAGGGTCCAGTGTCTCTGGTCTCCTCGGGTACCCCGCCCCCATGCACATAGCCACACCCATATCCACATCAATACATGTAAAAACAAATCTTTGTTACAATGTAGGTGTAGCCGGGCAGAGGTGGTGCACACCTTTAATCCCAGCACTTGGGAGGCAGAGGCAGGTGGATTTCTGAATTCCAAGACAGCCTGGTCTACAGAGAGAGTTCCAGGACAGCCAGAGCTACACAGAGAAACACTGTCTCAAAAAAACAAAAAAACTAAAATGCAGGTGTAAAAACAAGGTTGAGTACTATGCAGGCTATGGGTGGACATAGGGAACCTTGGCATTGTCTAAAGATAGGTCACTCCCCCACCCAAACCCTTTGCTGGTAAGGCAGCCAGCATTCAGGAGGCAGAGGCAGGCAGATCTCCTGAGTTAGAGGACAGCCAGGGCGAATAGAGAGAGGCTGTTATAGCCATCTTTGCCTCTGTGTATTCTTCTTTTTCCTACCCCCTCACACTAGATAGGAGAGAGAGATCCCTGAATCTAATTTTCTTTGACCAAGACTACTAACAAACTGCAACCAACCCACTGAACAACCAACAACCTCCAATTGGGACTCTAACAGTTATATACTCTCCAAAAGTTCCCAGAATTCCATTGTCACAAAATTGCAGAAACTGTCTGGGAAAACCATGCCTCTGTTAGAGCACAAAGCAAATTACAGCCACTGCAGTCAGTTTGAAGCAGCCCCACATCCCCCACACCTGGGATTAAAACAACAAACTATATACATGTATGTATGTATGTATGTATTATGTATGTATACATATGTACTTACTTTTTCTTTCTTCCCCCTCCCCCCCCAGACCAAGCTGGCCTCGAACTCAGAAATCCGCCTGCCTCTGCCTCCTGAGTGCTGGGATTAAAGGCATGCACCACCACCACCTGGCTGTTCTGTTTTTAAAGAAACCAAAATTCCAGAATTTTTACTACGCCTTGTCTCAGTAAACCAACCAACCAAAAACACCTTTGCTAGCGAGACTGGAGAGATAGCTCAGTTAAAGTACTTGCCCTGTTAGTATGAGTAGAAAAACAGGAGGCTCCTTGGAGCCCTCTAGAAGGTGGAGGACAAAAAAAGATGCCTGACATCAGCCTCTGGCATCCATGCACATGCCAGTGTATACACACAGCATCTCTGTTAAGTGACATCAGCTTGCCAAGGATCTTCAGTACTGAGGTAATCCACCTCATCCTTAGCTGGTTCCTTCTGTGACTGTCTAGTTGGATGAGTCTGAGCTACTGAAGTGTCCACTCCCTCTGTTAGTATGAAAAACTAGAGTAGATGTTCCCAACCTTCCTAATGCCGGGACGGACCCTTTAATACACTTCCTCAAGTTGTGACTGCCTACAATAACATTTCACTGCTACTTTATAACCATAATGTTGCTACTTTTATGAATCTTAATGTAAATGTCTGATATTCAGGGTATCTAATTTACAACCCCAGTTGTAATTTCTTGATTAACGTGTACCCACCAAAATCTCTACATTCTGCTCATTTTTTTCAGAGTTTTACTTTTGTTACTATTTCTCCCTTTTGAAATTTTTGTTTTGTTTATTTATTGAGGCAGAGCTTTGTGGGGCCTTGACTGTACTGGAACTGGCTCTGTAGAACAAGCAGGCCTTGAATTCACATAGATCTGCCTGCCTCTACCTCCCAAGTGCTGGGAGGGAGTATCTTAGCTGATATACAGTGCCTGGCTAGCATATACAAACCCTGGTTCAGTTCCCAGCACTACATAAACTAGATATGCTGTCACATGCATAGGTTGTTTGCATCAGAAGTTCAGGGTTATCCTTGGCTGTGGAGAGATTTTTGAAACTAGCCTAGACTATATGAGATTGATTTTTTTTTTTTAAATTACTCTTCAGTTTTCATACCCTAGCTACATAGTTTTGGTGACACTTTTGTTTGTTTGTTTTTGTTTTTGTTTTTCGAGATAGTGTTTCTCTGTGCATCCCTGTGTGTCCTGGTACTCACTCTGTAGACCAGGCTGGCCTTGAACTCAGAAATCTGCCTGCCTCTGCCTCCCAAATGCTGGGATCAAAGGTGTGCGCCACCACTGCCCAGCAACACTAAGACTTTAAATGTACCCTGTGTACAGAATTGACAGTGTAGGGGCTGAAGTGTCTCTAACTCCTGTCTTAGCCCTCATCCAGTTCCCATCATGTCTGCCCTGTGTCTGTTTTGATCTCCCTGTTAGCATCCGTGTTCATAATTTCTCGGTCTTCTGAAGAGCCTTCTCAAATGCTTTCTAGACATTTGGTTGTTTTTTAATATCTTAAAAGATATAACAACTTCTGTGAAGGGAAAGTGGACTATCTAGGCAGGAGTCAGAAATAAAATCCCTGGGCAGGAGAAATGGCTCAGTAGCTAACAGAGCTTGGGTACTCTTTCAAAAGACCCAAGTTAAGTTTCCAGCCAGCCATAGGGTAGCCCACGCCGTAACTCCTCCAGCACCTGTGCACACACATACAAATTTAACATTTTTCTTATTCTAAAAAGTACATTTTTAACCAGGCATGGGGGTATATACCTATAATCTCGTGAATACGTGAGCTCCTGTCTAAAAAAAAAAAATCTTAACTACATTTGTTATAGTTTCAAAGGCTTTAAGTCTCAGATCTACAAACTTTGTTCAGAAGGAAGTGTGTTTGAGTGTGTTGGTACATACCTGTCCTCTCAGCACTTTGACATACACTGGTAGGAAGCTCTTGGAAAGTTAAGTGACTACACTGTCACTGTCCTCAGATATACCAGAAGAGGGCATCAGATCCCATTACAGATGGTTGTGAGCCACCATGTGGTGGCTGGGAATAGAACTCAGGACCTCTGGAAGAGCAGTCGGTGCTCCCAACCACTGAGCCATCTCTCCAGTCTCCCTCATGGCAAGTTTTAAGTTAGTCTGCTATACAGCAAGTTCCAGTCCAGTCACTACTGTCTCATAAAACAAAACAAGAGGAAATAGGGAAATGTTCCTACCTAGACCCTGTGCTGTCTCCGCAGCATTGGCAGGCCTGTGTGATCTGCCTGCTCCTCACAGCACCTTCAACAGCACCACAGGAAGAGACACAGTGTGAGGATGTGGGAGGCCATGGGTCCAGCTTGTGCCCTGACGGGATTCCTACCACTGCCCTTCCATAGTATGTGTAAGCAGTTTACTTACACAGAGTGAGCCTCTAGGAACAAATGTGTTGTTTATTCAGCACTTCTTAAATTCTTTCTCAGCCAGCACTTCGGCCTAGGCTCTTGGGTGAGTGAATGGAAGAGACCCTGAGCCTCCCTCCACGTATCAGCTTGTTCTGATGAGCAGACTGAGTCCGTTATCGCTGTCTGCTTCCAAAACCCAGGCGTCAGGATCGAGCTGTGATTACACAGCGGCAGATCATTGGGGGGTGGGGAGTCCTGATAAATCACTGTGGAATCACCACATTTCTCTGGGAGATAGATCACTTTATTTACATGGAAAGTAAAAAGTGTGAATTGCCCATTTCAACCCAGACAAGTCACTTCCTCTTTGGGTTACCCCTTGGCTTTTTGTTATAACACTGGGATAGGAGGTGAGTTTGCACCTTGGGCTCACTTAACTCATACCCACCTTCCCCCCTGTGCAGAATACATCCAGAAGTATGCAACGGAGGAGGCCTTGAAGGAACAGGAGGAGGGCACTGGCGACAGCTCATCGGAGAGTTCTATGTCTGACTTCTCAGAAGATGAGGCCCAGGACATGGAGTTGTAGTAGAAAAGGCATCTGCTTTTCAGAAAGACTATTATTTCCTAACCATGAGAAGCAGACTCTAATATTCATATTTAAACAAAGCAATTTTTTTTATTACTAAACAAGGTTTTTATGAATAATAGCATTGATATATATATATTATATATCACCCTTTAGATCTTGATTTCTTGGTCATTTCTCAACCTGAGGTGCATAGCATATTCCCACATTCCATTTTGGTAGCAATATGCGGTCCGAATGCATGCATTCATAAGTCCATTTGGCCAAGCCAGCCTGTGTGCTACTGAACTGTCAAGAGATTGCCGCTCTGATAGGTAAACATGAGAAAAGCAGGAAAAGTTTGCTTCTTTTTATTGATGGTTCCAAAGAAACAAACCAAATCTACCAGCTCTTGGATGAAGATAGAACAGTGCTTTTCCAGAGTGGGAAGGAGAGGGCTGGGACGCGTGCTTGGAGAGCCTGTGAAGCTGCTCTGTCCTTGTCAGCTGCTCCCAAGTCCTGAGTGGCCCTTGGTGAGGAGCAGCGTGAGGCAGGGAGTTGAGTGAGAAGTGACACTTAGGGCTTTTGGTTTTTTTGACTCAAATTTAAGTGCATTTTTCTAGGTAGATTTCTGCCCTCCATGCTACCAGACCTGCAGCCACATTGGTTTTGCCTTGGAGAAAGAACATTTGGGAAGCATTTTGTGAAGCCATTTCCTTTTGAGGGTGTACAGCTTGTCATCCAGCAGAGTGTTTTGAGAGAACAGGACTGGAGGAGAGAAGTGACTGAAGATGCAGAGTGACATCTGATCCTAGCGCTGGGCCTGTTTATCCATTGCCTGGACTGAGCTGTGAAACTGGAAGCAGTTTTGTTTTTTTGTTTTTCTTTTTTTTTTTTTTAATTTTTTTTTTTTAATTTGTGTGAATTATACCTAGACAGGTTACAGATTTAATTTTCACCTACCAAGAGACAGTCTCCTTCCTGGACAAGGCGCTCAGTGGACCATCAGATGGAGGAAGACTGCCCTCGACGTTTGAGTCCCTACTCGACCCTTGACCTCCAGCCTTAGTTTTCCTCCTGGAAGCTGCCAGCTGCTTACGGGAGTGGGTAGTGTGGGTGTCTGAGACCCAGAACATCCCAAATTTGCAATTGGTAACAGCTGAAACAAATGGAAGTTTTTGTACCAAAGTGGCCCGATTTGGGGAAGAACCACTTTCACAGGTTGAGGGGACGACACTTTCTC
>NW_022196903.1:25224861-25228554 GCF_008632895.1 Mastomys coucha | reverse complement strand
TTTTTTTTTAATTCAAAAAGCACAATCAGTCTTTCCTTTGAAAATCTATATAAAGTACAACTTTTAGCATGATTATTTTCCTAAATAAAAAGACAAATAATTTACTTATTTTATGTTAATTACAGGCATGAAGCAAAAGGCTTCTTTGGGGAAAATGCAGTCTGTAGTGCTGGGGCTGGTTCACTGTGCTGTCCTCTGGCCCCCTGGCGTGTTGAAAGGTGGCTTTAGCTGTGTGCCGCTGTGCCACTGCTGACCCGCCCGCCGTCTTCTTGCTGTGGTCAGGAGGGTTTCTGCTGGCACTGGCAGCTTGCTTCCCTGTGGATTAGCCCTTTGCTCATGCTATAGCCTTCATGTGGGTGCTACCTAGAGCAGGCTTGAACTGCTGGGTGGTGACTGTGAGTTCAGACAATAAAAAAAAAATGTATTTTTTTCAATACTGTATAAAAATAGTATTCTGATTACCTCCCCCTCAATAAAAAAGTCCAGATAATTGCTTTTGATATTGATGGAAAAATACAAAACAAACCCAATAAAACAGCCAAGTTTGGGGAACGGGTGTGAGCAGCTGCAGCTCTCGACCCTCACCAGGACCCGCTTTGCTCCAATGAAGAGACATCATTCCTTCCTGTGCCTCTGTACGACATGAGTGCAGAATGTGTCCATCCAGACGTATGGTGAAGGTGTCACTGGGTTCTGCAGCACTGGAGATCCCATGACTGCCCCCACATCACTCCACCCTCGACTCTGGCACCAGTCTGGTTCTATGCATGTTGCAGCTCTCTGGGCCTTGACTCTGTTAGAAAGTTTGCAGGCTTTCTTGCACTTCCCCACTCCTAGTTACCCATAATTGCAGAGGAGCAGAGAGAAAGCCTGGCTGTGACTGAGGACTCTGGATCCCCGCAGGAAATTGGTGAGATCTGTAGCAGGGCTGCTTTAACACCAATCCCCTTGGCAGGGGCAGCAGTAAGAGCTGCTGCCAGCAACTGCCGGCTTGTTAGCTACCGTCTTCTGAGGTCCTGCCTCGTGCTTTACTAGTGAAGCCATCCTTTGCCCCCGGTGATGACTTGAGCCCTTGCCAAACACCTAACGAGCTGCAGCATGGCAGCCCAAACCTACCACACCCGTGTGCCCCTGGAAGCCCAGCACTGGGGCCAGCAGGCTGTGTTCCATGGTTGCCAACCTAGAACCTTGGCATTTGACTTTTTTTTTTTTTTTTTTAATGTCGGCAGTCTCCGCCCTGTGGAGAGGGCGCAGCTTCAACCGGCATTTCTATTAATGAGTTATCAGAAGTTATAACATCTCTCCAGCACGAATGTGTTTTGTCCACTTCAGACGCCGTTTTAATTGCCAACCGGCTGATCTAAGCTCCTGAGGAGTATCCCTTCCCTTCTCAGAGGAACTGCTCCCTGGAAAGGGCTCCCTGAAGTTTAGGTGGCCTTGACCTGATACTTGCATTTTCTAGGCCACCTTTTGGGGTGCCTAAGAATCATGACAGATCTTCTGCCAGTCTCTAGTCTCTCTGGGTCAGGTTTCTGAATACTTGCATTGGATTTTAAGTGGCATGTGACCCTTCACTGTTTCATTGACTCAGAAAAGTCAAAACATTTACAAAAGTTAGCGGTTTGTTTTGTCAGCTTCTAACTGGGTCATAGCCTGGCTGAGTGAAACCAACTCATTTCTGATTGGGCACAAACAACTGCATTCTTTGGACTTCAGAATCCATGTTCATCTTCCTCTGGCCACTGAACACCTTGGCCAGCTTTAGGAATTGGATGGAGTGGTGGCCCCTGGGGGCCATGGGTGTGCAGCTTTCCACTCGCCTGAGGTGGCCAGGGCTCTTAGGTTAGCGACTACTCGGCTGTGGGTGTGGGAAGAAATGGCCTTTAATTACTGATTGTATTTGGTACACATTGTGTGATACTTGAAGAGATAAAAGGGACTTACCAGCCCTTAATTGAAATCTAAGCTTTTTACCGCTTTCCCCTCCTCGCCCTATCTCCTCCCTTCCACCTTCCTTGCATTGTGATGATCTAGTGGGCATGTCTGTCATCTGGACAAATGCCTCCTCTGACTATAACCTCTTAATAGTTGTGTATAATGAAAACTGTAAACTTTTTTAAATAAAATGTGTATATACCTTGGCAAATGGCTGAACTTGATCAATCAGAGCTGCCCACACACGTCCAACATGACAGGACAAATCAGGAGGATAGTGTGTCACTCTCAGGCAGCAATAACCAAAAGGGCCCACCCACAGACGGATGACTGAGGTGTGAGCAACACAGCAGTCCCTGAAAATCCTAGGGGACTCATTATCCTGGGGGGGGGTGCGACTTGGTCTGAACTTGATGGTCAGTGTCTATACTAGAGCCTGTGTGCTCAATAACTTTCCCCTTCCTGAAGAACCAAACACTGCCTTACACCTGCCTTTCAGTTCCATTATAGCTCACATGCACTAGCCAGCCAGCAGGTGGCAATGGCATCCAGTTTTAGCTATCAGAAGACCTGAGAAAAGGATTTCCTGGACTCTGTTCCAGTATTTTATTGTTAACCAGGCATAGAGATGCTGTTTCTAGGAGATAAATCTTCATATCTGCCTGTTTAAGAGAAATTTGGCAAGGGGAAGGGGGGCAGGCACCAGTCAAACAACCTGGAACTGTTCCTTGGATGAGGTAGGGCAATGAGGCACTCCTGAAATGGCAGTTCAGCTGGTGGTCTTCACTAGCCCCTTACCCAAAGACCTGGAAACCAGAGCTCTTGAGTCCAGTCTCTGTAGAGGAGATGGGGCTACTTCAGTTCCAGCCCCTGCACCCTTCAGGCCCTTGGCTAAACAATGAAGTCTGGACTAATGGCTTCTGGCTCTCAATTCCATCAGACCTGATTCAGTAACTATAGCCCTATCAAAGGTTACTGTGGGATTCCGACTTGGGCGCTAAGGTTCTAACACAGGTTTGGAGTTTTGTTTTGTTTTTTAAGATTTATTTTTTATTATATGTAAGTACACTGAAGCTGTCTTCAGACACACCAGAAGAGGTCGTCAGATCTCATTACAGATGGTTGTGAGCCACCCTGTGGTTGCTGGGATTTGAACTCAGGACCTTCGGAAGAGCAGTCAGTGCTCTTAACTGCTGAGCCATCTCACCAGTCCAGGTTGGGAGTTTTTATAACCAAGAGGCTTTGGGAGTTCACAGAACCCATTTTTGAACAGAGAACAGCCCTTCCTACCAGTGATCTCTCACCCTCAGCGGCCCTCTGGGTGTTAAAACCTGTTCTGCTTTCCTGAGACATGGCTCCTTTTCCTGGAGAGGGGGCTTCTAAAGTTTGTGATTTTAGAAATTTGGGGTCCCAGAAGTTGCACTTACTAACTTCTTAGTTTGAAGGCTAACAGGAACCGCACCCCCCATCCCCCACCCCCTGTCGGGCTTGAGTTACAGAAACACTGGATCTTGGGATGCCCTAACCACCAGAGAAGCAAGACAAAGTTTAAGATACCCACAACTCCTAGACCCACCAAACAGACCCCAAGATAGTTCATTGTGGCTGAGGCCTGGTCTCCAAAGCTACAACCTCTGGGAAGGGAAAAGTTATCCAACCCCTGGAGTATTTAAAGTTCCCTCAAAGGAGTGTTCCCTATAGTTGAGGGCTTTGTGCTTGTCTCTTTTTTTTTTCTTTTTCTTTTTTTTTTTTTTTTTT
>NW_022196903.1:25223478-25224798 GCF_008632895.1 Mastomys coucha | reverse complement strand
CGAACTCAGAAATCCGCCAGCCTCTGCCTCCCAAGTGCTGGGATTAAAGGCGTGCACCACCACCGCCCAGCTGTGCTTGTCTTATGGTGATGGATATACAAATATATATACACATATTTTTTTTCATACATATACACACATGTGTATGTGTATTTTTTCCTACATAGACACATACACATGTGTGTGTATATATACATTTGAAAAGATTGGGATATTTTTTAAAGATGTCCTTCTGGGCCAGGCATGATGTATATACCTTTAATCCTCTGACTTATTCAGTAGGCAGAAGCAGATGGATCTCAGCACAGAGTCAGGCTGCTGTACATAAAGGGTTCCAGGGTCAGATCTTCTCTCAACAAAACAAAACAAAACCCAAGAAACCATTCTGCAGATTTCAAGAGTTCTGTGCTGGTCGCATCATAGAAACATGTGCCCTCCCATAAATGCTTTCCTCTAGAGCAATGGGTCTCACCCAACCTGTAGTCACAACTCCTTTGGGGATCAAATGACCTTTTCATAAAGGTCGGCAAACAGATATTTACATTATGATTCATAAAACAGCAAATTACAGGTATGAAATAGCAATGAAAATAATTTTATGACTGGGGATCACCACAAAACGAGGAACTGTTAAAGGGTCGCAGCATTAGGAAGGCTGAGAACCACTGCTCCGGAGAGCCTGTGCACAGAAAGCGCCGCCCTCTTAGGATTCCATTGTGAGCACCGAGGTGAGTAGACCAGCCCTCCCTTCATCCTGGGGCTATAACTGAAACAGTGGTACCAAGCTGGATCCTAGAGCTTCAGGCTTTGTGAGCTTATGAACTCATACTGTTCCAAGTGCAGAGTCAGCACCCACTGGAGCCTTCTGCAATCCGAGACCCAGCAAGATACACCATAACTGCCCTGCACAGGTGTCAGCTCCGTAGTCTTGGTCCAGATCTGAGAGTCAGGACTTGTCCCCCAACACAGCCCATTTCCACTGATGGCAGTGTCCCCAATGTTTCTGAGGCCTTCAGTAGAGACAAAAAAATAGAAATCAACTGTAGGGCCAGGAAATGTAGTTCAGTGGTAGACTCCTGTGTGTGAGGTTCTTCAGTACCAATAAAAACTGATCAGGAACCCACTCTCTAGAGCAGAAATATAGAATGCCATCTCCTTAGATAATTTAAAACGATCTATTATTGTAGGGTGCAGTGTACACCTTTAATCCCAGCACTCAGGATTCAGAGGTAGTCAGATCTCTGAGTTTCAGAATAGGACTACATAGAGAGTCCCTGTCTCGAAAAAACAACAGAAAACAAAAGCAAAAAAAAAAAAAAA
>NW_022196903.1:25215942-25223268 GCF_008632895.1 Mastomys coucha | reverse complement strand
CCCCCCCCCCTTTGCCTCTAAGAGGGTGCTCCCCTACCCACCCACCCACTCCTGCCTCACCCCTCCAGCATCCCCCTACACTGGAGCATCAAGCCTCCACAGGACCAAGGGCCTCCCCTCCCACAGAGGGGTAAAGATATCCTCTGTTACATGTGTAATGGGAGTCATGGATGGACCCATGTATACTCTCTGGTTGGTGGTTTAGTCCCTGGGAGCTCTGAGGGGTCTGGTTAACTAATACTGGTTGTTCTTCCTTCAGAGCCTTCAGTCCTTCCCCTAACTCTTCCATTGGGGTCCCGGGCTCAGTCCAATGGTTGGCTGTGAGCATCTGCATCTGTCTTAGTCTGGTGTTGGCAGAGCCTCTCAGAGGACAGCCATACCAGGCTTCTGTCTGTAAGTACATCAAGGCATGAGCAATAGTGTCGGGGTTTGGTGTCTGAGGATGGAATGGATCACACAGTGGGGCAGTCTCTGGATGGCCTTTCAGCCTCTGCTCCATTTTTGTCCCTGCATGTCCTTTAGACAGGGACAATACCGTTTTTGTTTGTTTGTTTTGTTTTGTTTTGTTGTTTATCGAGACAGGGTTTCTCTGTGTAGCCCTGGCTGTCCTGGAACTCACTCTGTAGACCAGGCTGGCCTCGAACTCAGAAATCCGCCTGCCTCTGCCTCCCAAGTGCTGGGATCAAAGGGGTGCGCCACCACCACCCGGCTAATACCGTTTTTTTTTTTTAAAGATAATATTAGGGTTTTATTTAACTCAATATTACCTGTTTGCTGTACAATTGATACTTAAAAGTTAATGGGTTATTCTGCCCTTTAGTGATGGTAATGACACTTTAGTCCAGCATGTGTCTATCAACATGGATGCTAGTTTCTCAAGGCTCAAAGGCATAGCAGGTCTCTGGTAGTGCTGAGGAGGCTGAGAAGTGTGAGTTGAAAGCCAGCTTAGCCAATCCTGTCTCCAAATATTCAGGGGGCTGGAGAGATGGCTCAGCGATTAAGAGCACTGGCTGCTCTTCCAGAGGTTCTGCTCCCAGTGCCCATGGAGACTCGCAGCCACCCATTACTACAGTTCCAGGAGGTCTATGCCTTCGGACCTCCACCTGCACCAGGCACACACACACAAAATGGTGCACATACATACCCAGGCAAAAGCACTCATGCATAAAATAGAATCTAATTACAATATTTCTTTCTTGTTTGTTTGGAGACAAGAGTTTTTCTGCCTAGTCTTAGCTGTCCTGGAATTCGATCTGTAGACCAGGCTGGCATTGAACACTCAGAGATCTGCCTGCCTCTGTCTCCCAGAAGTTTTGTTCTTGTTTTACCAGAACAAAGTTTTGCAGAAAAATGTACAGTGCTTGTTTTAAGATCTAATTATCGAGTACATACCGTGAAAAAAATGCAGTGCTCTCCCAGAGACAAAGGGTGAAGTGGGCGATGGGGCGGTGACAAAGAAAGGAATTTATGCTCAGTACCGGGAAGCGCCTCCCACCCACCTGCTGCTGGAAGGAGGCGCAGTCCTGGAAGCCTCTGCCTGCTGCTGGGCTTGTTCTGTATAGAAAGCAAATCCCAGAGCCTAGGAGCATTTGGGGACAATGGAAGTACCAGGCAGAGGGACAGAGGCTCGCGGGGTGTGGGGCTCTACGGTTCCACCTGGCTGTCCCCTCGGCCTTATCCTCCGGGAAGAGAGGGAGGTGACTTCCAGGATCCGAGGACACCGGGGCCCCGCCCCGCTGGAGAGTCTGAGGACAGCTGAGACCTCCCGCGGGGGCAGATACTGTGTGACCCCTGAGCTGCAGAGGCGCCACCTGCTCTCCTGAGAGTCCCTCCTTGGATCCGCCGCCAGGGGGCGCGCGGGGCTCGTGCTAGTCCCGGCTCCGCACCTCGAGAGGGAAAGCCCGGCTGGTGGCACACACAAAGCGTCCCCGACTACCACACCTGTCCTCTGCACACAGGACCCCAACCTGTCAACTGCCGGCCCCTCAGGACCAAAGCACGGGAGCAAGGACGTTCTGTGGGGGAGACTGAGATCGCGGCCACGGCCACTACGCAACCCAACTGTGGGGAGAACCACAGGGCTGGGAAGTAAGACCGAAATGAGTCTTAGGTTCCCATCTTTCTGCTAGTGTCCTCCCATCGTAGCTCTCACTGCCATTTATTTGGAAGGTCACCTCAAGGTTCAGGACAGCTGCTAGAGCTCCAGAAATTATATCTCAAGCTCTAGGTTGCCGGGTAAAGGGAAGAATGAAGAAGAAAAGGTGCTTGCTACTAATAAGTCTTCGTGGAAGTCTCAGCTCCCACTATTTCCCCTAAAACAAGCTGAGCCGCATGCCGTGCCCTGCTTCCGGGAAGCTGGGTGCGCTTTTCCTCAGATCACATAGTCCTCTACTAAGGCAAGGTGCGGACCTTCTGTTTTTGGAACCTGATGGAACAAGTTAGCATTTTTGGTTTTCTTTAATTGCACATGGGCCAGGGCAGGAATACAAGTGCTTATCTTATAAAGGACCCTGGTTGGATTCCCAGCACCCACAGGGTGGTGGCCCACAATCATCAGTAACTCCAACTTCCGGTTATCTTGTGACTTCCGTAGACTACTACATGCATATGGAATATATACATATACTCAGGGATATAATACATATATATAATATACATATTATACATAATACACATATATACTTATTATAATATACACATACATATATCACACATATACATATGTGTGATATATGTATATGTGTGTGATATATGTATATATACACACATATATATAATCAGGCCTGGAAACATGGCTCAGTTGGTAAAGGCATCTGTTGCTGAGCCTGAGGACCTGAGTCCCCCTCTGGGAACCACATGTTAGAAGGAGAGAATCAACTCTGGCAAGTTTGTCTTCTGATCTCACCATTAAAAAGAAAAAGAGTGGCTGGGCATAGTAGCACACGCCTTTAATCCCAACACTAGGGAGGCAGAGGCAGGCGGATTTCTGAATCAGAGGCCAGCCTGGTCTACAGAGTGAGTTCCAAGACAGCCAGGGCTACACAGAGAAACCCTGTCTCAAAAAAAAAATCAAAATTAAACAAACAAACAGGGCTGGAGAGATGGCTCAGTGGTTAAGAGTGCCAACTGCTCTTCCAGAGGTCCTGAGTTCAAATCCCAGAAACCGCAGGGCAGTGGTGGTGCACGCCTTTAATCCCAGCACTTGGGAGGCGGAGGCAGGGGGATTTCTGAGTTCGAGGCCAGCCTGGTCTACAGAGTGAGTTCCAGGATACCCAGGGCTATACAGAGAAACCTTGTCTCAAAAAAACAAAAAAAGAAAGAAAGAAAAAAAAATCCCAGAAACCACGTGTAATGGGATCTGACACCCTCTTCTGGGGTGTCTGAAGACAGCTACGGCTAAATAAATAAATTAAAAAACAAACAAACAAACAACAACAACAACAAAAACGGAGCCAACCTCACGAGTGCCCAGTGCTAGCTGCTCTTGAATTGATTATAGTGTTCCCACAACTGCTTGGTTTGTGTAGGGGAGACAGTTTCGAGACAGGGTTTCTCTGTCTCGAACTCAGAAGTCCATCAGCCTCGCTCAGCCTCCAAGTGCTGGGACTAAAGATGTGTGCCACCATGCCCAGCCACAGTCAATTCTGTTTTTGTCAAACGTGGTGGCTCACACCTGTAATCCCAACACTTGGGAGGCTGAGGCAGGAGGATTGCCACCAGTTCCAGACCAACCTGAGCTGCCTGAGTTTCAGACCTGCTTGGCCTATAGAGTGAGATAGTGTCTAAAGAAGCCAAGTTGAGAACAATTTAAAGTGCTGATTTTAAGTGAACTCACTAAAATCTTTATTTTCACACGAGGGTGCTAACCATAAGGAATGGGGGAGGTAGCCTTGGGTTGTATGGGCAGAGAGTGCCCATTCAGAGACACCTGGACCGAGAGCAGTCATTTCCAGCCTGGAGGAGGTGGCCTTTGTACTGCATGGAGGGCCTCAGGGTGAGTTGTCAGGCCTGGACAAGCAGAGGACCCCTGAGGTCAGGGGTCTGGCCCAGCACTGCTGCCAACTGTGTGGCTCAGGGTGCAGGGAACTTGCTGAGACCTGGAAAGGGCCTGGAAAGGAGCATATGGCTCAGGACAATGGTTTCCCTGCCAGTAATTCACTCACCCTGGAATGAGGGCTCACCTGGGGAGCCCTGGAATGAGGGAGGGCCTCTCCCACCACAGCTGCACTGCCTGACCAGCACCTGTCCCCTCCTGTGTGGAGGACACAATGCCATTCGCTCTACTCTTCCTGCCTGCCATGTGGATCCTGGGGGCTCCCTCTCTCCCTCCCAAGCAGGTTTTCTACTATGAGTTCAGGGGACAGCAGAGCTGGGGAAAGAGGAGACCCTTTGGTCCCAATTGGCAGAGGCCAAGAAGAGCCGCCTGCAAGCTGCACCCCCCCCACACCCCCATGGGAAGCTAAGTTTCTTTGCCCTTGAGCCAGGTTTCTGTCGCTTCCTGTCCTTGGCAGCCTCTGTTCCTGAGGACCAGGTCTCTTAGTTTGGGATGGAATTCCTGGATGGTGCTCCTATGATTCAGTCATGTCTCTAAAGGGCACACCCCCTGAGCCTGCTGACCTGAGTTAAATCCCCAGCATCCCTGTGGTGGGAGAAGAGGAACCAACTCCTGAAAGCTGACCTCTAACCTCCACGAATATGCCACGTCATGAACACACCCCTCCCCCACCATGAATATATAAATGTAAAAATAAAGGACTGTGGTTTCCTGAGGCCAAGCCTGGATTATATTAGAATACACAAATTGGCAAGAGCCAGGCGGGAAAGGCCATATGCTGAGCTTTAAGAAGATATATAAATACTCAGCCATGGTGGCATATGGTTGTACCAAGGAAGCTGAGATGGGGATTGTTAGTTTTATCAAAGCCAGTTTGGGCTACAAGCAAAACTCAGTTTCAAAACAAAAACAACAAAAAAGACTTGCTCTGTGTATCCCTGAACTCACAGATGATCTACAGATCAGGCTGACTCTGAATTCACCGAGATCCAACTACCTCTGTTTCGAAGTGCTGGGATTAAAGGAGTGTGCCCCCCCACTGCACTTCAAAAAGACATTTCTAAAATCACAGATAAAGCTGGAGATGTAGTGCGGTGGTAGAGTACTTGCCTAGGAAACATATGGCCCTGGGTTCAGTCCCAGCACTGAAATAAATGGCTAGATAAATGAATGCAGTTAAGGCTATGGCTGGGGCTCAGTGGTAGCTTACCCTACTGGAATGTAGAAGCAAGACCCTGGGTTGATTCCCAGCACAAAGAAAGAAGCGAAGTGAGGGAAGAAAAAGGAATCTACACCAAAACTTGGCCCCATGAAACAATCATAAACCTTTAGTTAGACGGACTGTGGTGGTTTGAATATGCTCGGTCCATAGGGAGTGGCACTGTTAGGACGTGTGGCCTTGTTAGAGGAAGGGTGTCACTGTGGGGTGGGCCTTGCGGGTCTCCTCCTATGCTCAGGCTCTACCCATTGCAGAAGAGAGTTTCCTCCTAGCTGCCTAAGGATGCCAGTCACTCCTGGTGGCCTTCAAATCAAGATGCAGAACTCTCAGCTCCTTCTCCAGCACCATGTCTGCCCATACGCTGCCATGCTTCCTGCTATGTTAGTGGACTAAACCTTTGAACCCGTAAGCCAGTTCCAATTAAACGCAGTCTTTCTAAGAGCTGCCTTGGTCATGGTGTCTCTTCCTAGCGGTGGAGACTCGAAGACACTGACCAAGCAAAGAGAGCTCAAGGAAGAGGGAGCAAGGGTGCAAACAAGGCAAAGCAGGAGCTGGACAGAGGCTCAGCGGCTCAGAGGAGCACTCACAGCTCTTTCAGAGGACCCTGGTCTGACCCAGCACCCACATGGCGGCTCACAGCCATCTATAACTCCAGCTTAAGGGGCTCTGACCCCCTTTTCTGACCCCTAGGGGCACCTGCACACAGGCACACAAACACACACAAAAGCAAATAAAAAGAAAATGAGTATTACAAAAATATAACAACTAACTCAAATGACTAAAATGAGGAGTAAAAGAGAGGACACTACTCCTGCGAACTGACGTTATAAAAGTAAATAAAGCAAATTAAAGGTGCGGCTGTGAATAATTGTAAGCCAACAAACAAGATACTTGGATGATGACAGCAATCTGAAGGAAGGCAGCGCTGACCAGAGAGACAAAAGGCATGACTGATTTATAACATGACTTCAACTCGAGCTTACTTTTTTTTTAAATTTTTTTTCAGATTTATATATTCTATGTCTATGATTGCTTGCCTCTATGTATGTACGTACACTGTGTGCAATCCTGGTGCTTGTGGGAGTCAAAAAGGATATTAGTTCCCCTGGAATTAGAGATAAGGATGGGCTGAAGAGATGGCTCAGTGGTTAAGAGCACTAACTGCTCTTCTAGAGATCCTGAGTTCAATTCCCAGCAACCACATGGTAGCTCACAACCATCTGTAATGGGATCCGATGCCCTCTTCTGGTGTGTGTCTGAAGATAGCTACAGTATACTCATATACATAATAAAAAAAAATCTTGCCGGGCGCATGCCTTTAATCTCAGCACTTGGGAGGCAGAGGCAGGCAGATTTCTGAGTTCGAGGCCAGCCTGGTCTACAGAGTGAGTTCCAGGACAGCCAGGGCTACACAGAGAATCCCTGTCTCAAACAAACAAACAAAACAAAACAAAACAAAACAAAAGAGCGGGGGCAGTGATGGCGCATGCCTTTAATCCCAGCAGGCAGATTTCTGAGTTTAAGGCCAGCCTGGTCTACACAGAGAAACCCTGTCTCGAAAAAACAAAAAGAAGAAGAAGAAGAAGAAGAAGAAGAAGAAGAAGAAGAAGAAGAAGAAGAAGAAGAAGAAGAAGAAGAAGAAGAAGAAGAAGAAAGAAAGAGAAGGGGGGATTCAAATGGTTGTGAGTCACCATATGGGTCCTGGGAACAGAACTGTGGTGTTCAGCAGGAGCAGCCAGTGCTCTCAGAGGCTGAGAGCTCTCCAGCTCCTTGATTTTACTGCTTCAAGCTCCTCACAGAGGGTCAAGGCTCAACTAGCATCTCTGGCAAACTCAACCAAACACTTAAAGATCAATAGAAGCCGGCTTTTCCCAGTTTAATAAAAAGGTGCGTTTCCCAGCCCATCTCATGCTAACATCTTGAAAAGACAAGAAAATGCCGGGTGGTAGTGGCACACGCCTTTAATCCCAGTACTTGGGAGGCAGAGGCAGGTGGATTTCTAAGTTCCGAAGCCAGCCTGGTCTACAGCGTGAGTTCCAGGACAGCCAAGGCT
>NW_022196903.1:25215370-25215932 GCF_008632895.1 Mastomys coucha | reverse complement strand
AAAGAAAAGAAGAGAAAAGACAAGAAAATAAGACTGCAAACATCTCATGAATATAGAAGCAAAAACTTTCACTGAGACACTGGACAGCCAAAGTGACCAGCATGGTTGTCACATTGGCATGTTCAAAGCATGGCCAACGGATTTATTCAGAGTGAAGAATTGGTGTACATTAAGTGTACACATAAACTTGGGGCTGGGGAGATGCCTCAAGGGGCTAAGGGCTTGCCACAGAGGGATAGCACCTGAATTTAGATCCACCTAGTGTAGCCAAGTACAAAGCAATAGGGTACAGATCTGTAATCCCCACACTGGAAAGGCAGAGACAGGACAGCCCCTGGAGGCTCACTGGCAGGCCATTCCAGCCCACATGGTAAGCTCCAATGAAAGACCTTAACTCCCCATACAGTGGGGAAGGGTGGCAGAAGACAGCGATGTCTTAGTCTCCTTACTGCTGTGATAAAACACCAGGACCTAGGCAACGGAGAAAAGGAAGGGCTTACTTCTGCTTACAGTTCAGAGGGTCAGATGTCATGATGCCAGAGTGGAGGAGCAGCTGAGAGCT
>NW_022196903.1:25211442-25215048 GCF_008632895.1 Mastomys coucha | reverse complement strand
CAGACACACCAGAAGAGGGCATCAGATCACATCACGGGTGGTTGTGAGCCACCATGTGGTTGCTGGGACTTGAACTCACAACCTTCAGAAGAACAGTCGGTGCTCTTACCCACTGAGCCACCTCACCAGCCTCCCCCTTTTTTTTCCAGACAGGGTTTCTCTGTATAGCCCTGGATGTCCTGGAACTCACTCTGTAGACCAGGCTGGCCTCGAACTCAGAAATCTGCATGCCTCTGCCTCCCAAATGCTGGGATTAAAGGCATGCCCAGCTGTTTTCCTATTTTTTAAGTAATGTTTTACTTTATCTTATGTACATTGCTGTATGTCTGTATGTATGTCTGTGTAAGGCTGTGGGGTCCCCTGGACCTGGAGTTACAGACAATTGTGAGCTGCCATATGGATGCTGAGAATTGAACCCAGGACCTCTGGAAGAACAGTCAGTGCTTTTAACTGCTGAGCCATCTCTCCAGCCCTGTTTGCTTGTTTTTGCCAGACAAGGTTACCCTATGTAGCCCTGACTATCCTGGAACTCCCTCTGTAGACCAGGTTGGCCTTGAACTCATAGAGATCTGCCTGCCTCTGCCTCCCTAGTGCTGGGACTAAAGGCATGTACCACCATGCCCAGCTATAAGACTTTTGAAACCTCAAAGCCCACCCCCAGGGGCTTACTCTCTGGTCCTAAATAGCCACCAAGTATTTATATATATAAACTTATGGAGGGTATTCTTATTCAAACCACGTAGCTCACCATTGACTTCTTGGCCTCTCTAGTCACCGGATAGAATGTCAACCTGAGAATGCTACTAGAGATCAGTAGAGAGCTTACAGAGGTAAAGGGCTCTGTTTTTCTAAACGCATAGCCTGGTAGCTTTACTCACTACAGTGTTCAGTGGCTTTTCAATGCTTTCCGCTCCTCCGATAATGAGTTTTAAGTTACAGCAAATGTCCAATGGTTTTAATTTCAAAATGAAACTCAATATTGAAATACATTTGATACTTCTTTATAAAGGAATATATTTACATATACATATGTGTATGTGTGTTACACTGAATAAATAGAACACAGGATTTAAAGAACAAACAAACAAACAAACAAAATCCCAATCCGCCTAATAGGTGCAGACTACACACTGATAAAGCTCTCAATGAGGAGCTGGAGAGAGGGCTCAGGTGGTAAGAGCACTGGCTGCTCTTCCAGAGGACCCAGGTTCAGTTCTAGCACCCAAGTGGCAGCTCACAAGTGCCTATAAACACCAACTCCAGGGGTCCCAACACCCTCTTCTGCCTCAACAGGGACCAGCACACACATACACAATAATAATGATGATAAATACAGATAAGATCTTCCAACGAATACACTGTTCAACCAACTAGGTATACATAGGAAATTTCTAGCTCAGGAAGGTCACCACTGAAGAGCATAGCTCACACCATTCCAGTGAATGAAGGAAGCTCTCAGGATATCTGCACTTCCGGTTCCTATCTAACATTTGACTATGCTGGGGTGGTGGTAGCGCCTGTGTACACCTTTAATCCCAGCACTTGGGAGGCAGAGGCAGACGGATCTCTGAGTTCGAGGCCAGCCTGGTGTACAGAATGAGTTCTAGGACAGCCAGGACTACAGAAAGAAACCCTGTCTCAAAAACAAACAAACAAACAAACAAAAAACAAGAGGGGTTGAAAGAAAGAATATCTGTGGATGGGAATTAATAAAGTTTGGCAGTTCCTCAAGATAAAAAAAAATGTTTTAATGTGTATATATGTTTTGCCTGCATATGTATGTGCCTGGGGGCCATACAGGCCAGAAGAGAGCATCGGATCTCCTGGGACCTGAGTTTCAGATGGTGTGAGCTGCAGGGAACTGAACCTGAGACCTCTGGAAGAGCAGCCAGCGCTATTAACCACTGAGTTGTCTCTCAAGCACCTTCCTCAAAGATTTTGGTTTTGTTTGTTTGGTTGGTTGGTTGGTTTTAGTTTTTCGAGACAGGGTTTTTCTGTGCAGTCTTGGCTGTCCTGGAACTCACTCTGTAGACCAGGCTGGCCTCGAACTCAGAGATCCCCCTGCCTCTGCCTCTCAAGTGCTGGGATTAAAGGTGGGAGCCACCACTGCCTGGCTGTTTGTTTTTGAGACAGGTTCTCAGTGTGGAGCTCTGGCTGGCCTGGAACTCACTCTGTAAGTCATGCTAGCCTTGGATGCTCAGAGACCCACCTGCCTCTACTTGATATTTTTAACCAACAGTTATTTAACTCAGCAGTTTTGAGGGTGTAGTACATACCTATAGTCTCAGCACTCAGGAGGCTGAGGCAGCAGGACCATGAGTTTGAGACTAACCTGGGCTACATAAGGAGGCCTGGTCTCAAGTATGGTCTCAAAGAAAGGATGGGTGAGATGGTTCAGCGGGTAGAAGCTTTCTACCAGATCTTATGATCTCAGTCTGATTCCTGGAAGCCATACGGTAGGAGGAGAGAGCAGACTCCTGCATGTTACCGTCTGACCTCCACACACCATGGCATGTACACAGTACCCATATACCACACACACAAACACAGCTAACTAAAATTAAATTTTAAAATTAAATTTTAAAAAATTAACCTATTTTTTAAAGATTTATTTATTATTATATCTAAGTACACTATAGCTGTCAGAAGCCGTCAGATCTCAGTACAGATGGTTGTGAACCACCATGTGGTTGTTGGGATTTGAACTCAAGACCTTTGGAAGGGCAGTCAGTGCTCTTAACCGCTGAGCCATCTCTCCAGCCCTAAAAAAATTTAACCTTAACCTAGTAATTCTACTTTTAAGCAGACATTCCAAAGAACAGGGTTCATATGGATGCCTATGAAATGCTATTCACAGCAGCCTTGCTCACAAAGCCAAGGTGGGCACAATTCAGGCATGGGCTGACAGAGGAATAGACAGCCACCACTTTGTCCAATGTTTTATATGTGTACATGGACGCACACAGCACACAACGATTCAACCTTGAGTGAGGATGAAGTTCCGCCCCATCCTGCAGTGTGGTTGAATCCTGAAAGCACGCCAGGGGAAGAAGCCAGACACTGAAGCACACAGGTCCCACCCTCCCACCCTCCTGAGGTCCTTAGGAGAGACCAACACAGAGATAGTGAATGGAGCTGAGGGTCCCGGGTGCTAGGGTGTGCCCACACGTAATGTTCAGAGTTGGAAATGAGTTGTTTCTGACAACGGACAGAGGGGATGGTCCTGCAGCAGTCTGAGGATGCTGAACACCATTGGTTTGCACACTTAAAGGCGGTTAACCCTGCAGTGTTGGCCCAGGTAGTCTGAGTACAGAAGAGGCCGACACAGAGGACTCCAAGGTCAAAGCCAACCTGGGCTAGCTGCATAGTGACTGATATTCAGAATGTGACCGGGATGTCTAGAAAAAGAAAAGAAAAAAGATAAAGTAACCAACCAGTTTCATATTGTGTGTATTTAAAGCTGTAGAGCCAGGTGGGTGGATGTCACAAAAGAAAAAAAAAGAGGCCAGGCGGTGGTGGCGTACGCCTTTAAACCCACCACTTGGGAGGCAGAGGCAGGTGGATTTCTGAATTCAAGGCCAGCCTGGTCTACAGAGTGAGTTCCAG
>NW_022196903.1:25210026-25211326 GCF_008632895.1 Mastomys coucha | reverse complement strand
AAACAGAAAAGAAAAAGAAAAAGAAAAAAAGAAAGGAGAAACAGAAAAATAGGCAGCTAGGAGTGATGGTGAGCAGCTTGAATCCCAAAGAGCATCAGGACCAGGGTAGGAAGTGAACACTTGGCCCCAAGCTCTGAAATATGAATGTGGCTGATGCAAGTGCAGAGACGGCCAGGCTGGGTCCCAGGCCATCACATGCAGGGCAATTAACTGGGGTTGCCTTTGGGGTGCAGGGGAAGTGGCCTTGGCTTGGGCCACAGTAATAAAGGCCAGGAAGAAGGAACTGTGACAAGGGACCTTTTAGGCACACTGCCCCTTTACCCTGGGGTAAGGATCATCGGCTTGTCACCATCTGCTTGTCTCTCTGCCATCAGTCTCCTGGCTCTGGCTGGGAGCTGGGCAGCACCAAGGACTAGGCAAGGTGGAGCAGGGCCAGCCACGAGCTCTGTCCTCACTCCTGGGGACATGGAGGCAGCAGGGCCAGCCATGAGCTCTGTCCTCACTCTTGGGGACATGGAGGCAGGTCGGAGGCTGGAACTTGAGGCCCTTGTAAAAATCCCAACCAGAGAAGAGCACCCTGGTATTCCTGCACCTGATACCCTGTCATAGTCTTCTTGAAGCTATAGCAGAATTCCTGAAACTGGAACATAGATAATTAGTTAGGCTTAGCAGCAAGCCTGAGCCATCTTGCCAACTGGAGAGTCTGTTTTGTTTGTTCATTTGTTTTGTTTTTCTTTTTGGTTTTTCACTCTGTAGACCAGGCTGGTCTCGAACTCAGAAACCTACCTGCCTCTGCCTCCCAAGTGCCACCACTGCCTAATTTATTTATTTAAAGATTTATTTATTTATTTATCATATGTAAGTACACTGTAGCTGTCTTTAGACACTCCAGAAGAGGGCATCAGATCTTGTTATGGATGGTTGTGAGTCACCATGTGTTTGCTGAGATTTGAACTCAGGACCTTCAGAAGAGCAGTCAGTGCTCCTAACCATGGAGCCATCTCACCAGGCCCTGTTTGTTTTGTTTTTCAAGACAGGGTTTCTCTGTGTAGCCCTGGCTGTCCTGGAACTAGAGATCCACCACCCAAGTGCTGGGATTAAAGGCAAATGCCACCATCACCTGGCTTAGAGGTCTGGTTTTGAACTGTTGTTCTTCAGGCTTGAAGCCCAAGATCCAGCAGCTGAATGTGAGGAGACAGCAGGACAGAAGGCAAGTGGAGAAGGCAGGCCCTGCCTCCTTCCCAACAACCTGCTTTCCAGCCTGAAGATAATTAATCCCTCTAAGTAACCCAACTGGCTT
>NW_022196903.1:25180116-25209804 GCF_008632895.1 Mastomys coucha | reverse complement strand
GAAATCCGCCTGCCTCTGCCTCCCAAGTGCTGGGATTAAAGGCGTGCGCCACCACCGCCCGGCTCCAACTGGCTTTCAAAGCACCCCCCCTCCATGTCACCCCCAGGACAATCAAAAGGCAGTCTGTGAGGCTGGGGTGCAGCCCAAAGGTGGAGCCTGCCACGCACAAGGTCTTGCCCAATTTGTACCCCACTTTCTCAGTGTTTCTGGCTGCCCCCAAGTATCTCACTCTCTGCACCTAGGATGTGCCCCACCCCCACCCCAGAGTTTCCCTTCCACTTGTGGCCTCTCCATTCCTTCACTCATAGCCTAATTCCTGAGGGTATTTATCTCCAGTGTGCTATGTGGTCATAAGGATGCTTTATCGCTTTGGGGAGAATTACAAGAACTCCTAAGAAAAACACGTTTTGGTACCTAAGGGTAGCTGTAGCCTCAGAGACAGCTTGGGACTCCAAGGGATCTCCAAAGCTGTTGCAGGAGTAGGGATTACAAAATGTATCCTGGGGGAGGGATGGGACCCATCCCCAGCCCAGAAAGGGGAGGGGAGCTGCCTGCAGTCCCGGGCCAGATGCACATCATCTCAGGTGCTAGAGTGAAGCCCCTGCCATCTTTCCCAGAATCCTTTCTACTTCCAGGCCTGCTTGGTTAGTATACCCCTAGAACCTGACTTCAGAGAGGGCCAAACATTGACCTGAACACTTTCGGTGAGGAGATCCTGTCCAAAACAAAACAAAACAAAAAACTCCGGGATAATTTCCAGGCATTTCCGGTCCAAGAGCCACTATAACAGGTGGAGTTGAACAGCCAATGCTCAGAGTTGGATGAAGCCCCTGGTTGGATTTCTGTTCGTTTTAAGGGCGAGGGGAGGTATTTGGTGGCCCACCAATGTAGAGTGGAGTCTGGGGGCATGAGTGTCTGAGTTCAGATTACCACTCTACTCTGGAAAGAGGGCACAGGGCCAGCAGGATCGGTGGCCATTACTAATTCATGTGCTCACGGGAGCCAAGTGGCCATCTCAGCCTCCCTACCTGGGCCCCCAAGAAGGTCCTGGAGACGTGCAGAGCCTGGAGTTGGCCCAAAGCCCACAATCACCTCCGGCCCCAGCAACAACCTGGAAAATAACCAGCCCAGGGACTGGGAGCTCAGACGAGAGGAAGAGGAGGAGCCAGGAAAAAGCCCCGCCTGGTGCTTTCCTGGGCTGCCAACCCTGGGAGTCCCAAGTCACACCCCCACCCCAGGCAGGGGTAGGGATGGGGAGCCTCCAGGACTCTGATACCATTCACATTTGAATCTCACTTTTGCAAGGGAAATGACCAGTGTTCTGGCCCCTGTCCTCACCCATCCCGCCGTGACCAGCCTCTCTGTTTTCTCTCAAGATGAAGTGGAGGGCGAGATGTTCCCTTGTCCTTGGGTGCCGGCCTTTCGTGGGCTGGGCCACTGTCTCCTCACAGGGCTCACTGATGCCTTTGTGTCTGCCTATACCCGGCCTTACTGCATAAATGTATATACGGTGATCGAAAAGACATTGAGGGCACCTTCGTTCCTACTGCCCTGTGTCACTTGTCATTCACATATGCTCCTAGTGTAGCAAGGCCAGACAGAACTCCCCCAAGGTCACAGGCCTGGTTCTTTCCACAGGCTCATGTACTGCCCCATGAATAATTTGCGACCAGCTGGCAGGGCAGTCAGTCATCCACCACATCCCTCTTCTCTGCTTTCTGGAACGACAGCTCTGACTCTGCTCTGACTGTTGTGGCCCACATTCCTGCGAGCCGAGAGACACATGGTGGAAATGTGTAGCCAGTTGCTTCTTCTGCTGCTGGAAAGGACCACAGTCAGACAAGAACCGCCTCCCCCCCACACACACACAGACAGGTCTGAGGAAGCTAGAGACACGGACAACATCTGGGAACTTCCCCATGCCATGTAGGTTTCTTTTTTCTCCTTTTAAAATATGTTTTGAGATGTTTGTTTTTTCTTTTCTTTCTTTTTTTTTTTAAAGATTTATTTATTTATTATATGTAAGTACACTGTAGCTTTCTTCAGACATCCAAGAAGAGGACGTCAGATCTCATTACAGATGGTTGTGAGCTACCATGTGGTTGCTGGGATTTGAACTCAAGACCTTCAGAAGAGCAATCATTGCTCTTAACCGCTGAGCCTTCTCTCCAGTCCCCTTTTTTTTTCTTTTCTTTTCTTCCTTCCTTTCTTTCTTTTCTTTTCTTTTCTTTTTCTGAAACAGGCTTTCTCTGTGTAGCCCGAGCTATCCTGGAACTCACTCTGTAGACCAGGCTGGCCTCAAACTCAGAAATCCACCTGCCTCTGTCTCCCAATTGCTGGGATTAAAGGCGTGCACCACCACTGCCCAGCTAGATGTTTGTTTTTTCAAGACAGGATTTCTCTGTGTAGCCTTGGTTGTCCTGGAGCTTGTTCCGTCGTAGAACAGACAAGTCTTGAACTCAGAAATCTGCCTGCTTCTGCCTCCCAAGTGCTAGGATTAAAGGCGTATGCCACCACTACCACCACCCCAGCCCATGGAGATTTTATTTTATGTATATGAGTGTTTTGCCTAAATCTATGTAAATGCACCATGAGCTTGCACTGTCCACAGAGGCCAGAAGAGGGCGTTACATCTGCTGTTACAGACTGTTGTAAGCAGCTATATGGATGCTAGGAATTGAACCCTGGTTCTCTGGATGAGCAGCTGGTGCTATTGATGGGTGAGCCATCTCTTCAGCCTTCCGGGTTGCTTTCCAAATACTCTTTGGCATTAAAAGGGCCCAAGACTTCCTGGAGCAATGTTTGATCCCAGACCCAGGACAAACACTGCACAAACAAAGATAGGGCGGGGCAGTGGTGGCGCACACCTTTAATCCCAGCACTTGGGAGCCAGGGAGCCAGAGGCAGGCAGATTTCTGAGTTCGAGGCCAGCCTGGTCAACAGAGTGAATTCTAGGACAGCCAGGGCTACACAGAGAAACCCTGTCTTGAAAACAAAACAAAACAAAAACAAACAAATGAAAAAACAAACCTAGGACAACCCTTAGGAAAATTGGGATGTGCCCAGAGACATAGCTGAATGGGCTCTATCAAAGAGGAGTTAGCATCTGAACAGATAAGGATATTAACAAATGAGGGTCTGAGAGCCCATTGAGTACACCCAGTCCATGAGTCTATACTGTTATAAATAAACAAATTAGGGTTTCCATGAGAAACAGGACATTTTCATAGTCTCAAAGCATTTCCCACAAAACTTGTATTATTGAAGGAGACAAGAGTCACTTCACCCTCACAAAGCCCAGCAGATCAAGGTGGTATCACCATGACATGGTAAGTGAAACTGTACAAGCCATAACAGAATGCCATGGAAACCCAGCCGACTTCAGTGACAGTCACATGGAAGATGCCAGTGTGAGGGACATAATGAGCAGACAAGATATGTCAGACAAACTCAAACCCAGGGCTGACCTGTACAATAACAAACATGTACATTTCAAATAGGCCAGGTAGGGGCCAGTGAGATGGTTCAGCAGGCAAAGGAGCTTGTTGAAAAACCTGATGACCTGAGTTCAATACCCAAGATCCTCTCAATAGAAGGAGAGATCTGACTCCCATGGATTCTTCTCGGACCCCTACACACATACGACATGTCACATCTGCTTCCACCTTCAGTTGCACCAAATGGAATGTGTCCCTGCTAAGGGTTTAACGTGTCCTTCAAAAAGCACACCCTGAGCACTTCATGCCCAGAACCACTGAGAAGTGATTCTACCATGCTTGGGAAGTGTTAGTGAAGAAAGGCTTTTAAGTCACGCATTCCCGGGTGGATGCCTGCTCTTTTGCCTTCCTCCACATGCTGTCACAGCTGGAAGAGTCAGCCAGATGCAAGTCCCTCTCAACCTTGGATTTGCAGCCTCCAGAACTGCAAGTAGTAAATTTGTAGCTTATAAATTACCCAGGCTCAAGTATTCTGTTGGAGCAGCACAAAGCAGGACAGTCTCACAGTGAGCAATTCCCTTCATGGGGGGGAGTCAGAGGAGCCGCAGCTTGACTGCACACCCTCCACTACAATAAGTCGCTCGCAGCTTGCATGAGAAGTGCTTATTTTCCCTAGCCCTCCATCCTGTGGATCTGAGAGGAGAGTATAAAGGAAGAGATGGAGTATATGTTCTATACTCTATCTGTCTGTCTGTCTGTCTATCTGTCTGTCTACCTATTTACCTACCTTTCTTTCTACCTACCAGCTACCTACCTACCCATCTACCCATCTACCTACCTACCTATCTATCTATCTATCTATCTATCTATCTATCTATCTATCTATCTATCTATCTATCTACATAGACACACACTCTGGAAAGACAGAATTGAGGTCACAGACCACTATATGGGGGTGCAGTTCTGGGGATATGAGGAAGAAGAAGAGTGAAGAAGGGATTCAAGTAGCTTGGCTGTGGGGCAAGAGTTCTATCTATTCCAGGTTACTGTGAGTTGTGCCACCAACAAAGGGATGTGGTTGGAGAAGTTTTTAGTTGTTTCGGCTTTTTGTTTGGTTGAGACAGGGTCCCTCTACACAGTCCTGGTTGTCCTGTAACTCACTACGTAGCCCGGGCTATCCTTAAAATCATAGAGCTTCGGGCTGGCGAGATGGCTCAGCGGGTAAGAGCACTGACTGCTCTTCCGAAGGTCCTGAGTTCGGATCCCAGCAACCACATGGTGGCTCACAACCACCCGTTAATGAGATCTGATGCCCTCTTCTGGAGTGTCTGAAGACAACTACAGTGAATTACATCGAGTGGGGCCGGCAGAGGTTCCAGCAGCCACACACATGATAGCTCACGGCCATCTGTACAGCTACAGTGTACTCATACACATAAAATAAATAAAATAAATCTTTAAAAAAAAAAATCATAGAGCTTCACCTGCCTTCAATCCCGAGTGCTGGGATTAAAGCTGGGTGCCACTGTACCAGCCTGAGTGGCAGGTTTGAGGGTTTTTTTCATGAGTACCTTTGGGGTTCTCAGGGGACTAATGCCAATGTTTGACCCCAAACTGGGTCATTTTCCTGTGTGGAATCGCAGGCCCAATAACAAATTTGGCACAGAGTGAAGAAAAGACTAAGGAGATTTATTCCTGGCTGAGGTATGAGATAGAGGACAAAAATCAATGTCATGTCTCATTAGGGACCAGGACATTATAGAGTAGGAGAGAGCTGGAGTGTAGCTCAATAAGGAGAACTTGTCTAGCATACATAAGGTCCTATGAGGATCACATAAGATAGTGATACATGGTGGCGTGGTGGTCCATGCCTATATTCCCAGCGCTGAGGACACAGAGGCGGGAAGATCAGGAGCATAAGTCATCTTCCACTACATAGTGAGTTTGAGGCTAGCCTGGGCTACAGCAGACCCTGTTCCAAAAGAAAAAGGAGGATAGGTTCATAGAGGGTAGGATGTTCACACACTTCCTGGTCAGATTTTCTGGAAATGTGAAGGCCACTGTTTACTTTCCTTTCATAGTTCTTTCAGATCTTTGTGTCTCTGCCGTCATCAATTAGCCCAGTGTTGGAGGCTGGCTTCGAGTAACATGGCAATGGGGCTATCACAAAGTTAGAGGTTACCTAAAGTCACTCTGGCTGCCATCTTAGATCCAGCCAATTGCAGTCAGTTCACGTCCAGGTATCTCAGGCTTTAGGGCACCCTGTCCCCAATGATGAACAAGATTAGAGTAGGGTAGAACTTCATCAAGGTCACCTAGGCTGTGCACAGTTGGAGAAGGGTGATCCAAGGCACTGCGGAAGCAACCTCAGGGATACACACTTGCCTGCAGTCACACACACGCTCCTGAAACCAGATGTGGGTTTTGTCACACAATTCTATGTTTTGACTCAATGCTGGCATTATCTGCCTGGACATAGTTACAGATCCCACAGGCTGAGAGTGCATCCCTATTTCAGACAAAAGTCACAAGTCCCATATTGTTGGCTGTACTTCTGACCAATCAGCTATAGGTTAAGGCTCCCATACCAGCCCCAAGGATTTGATCATTTTCTAGAATGGCTCCCAGCATCCAGTGAATCCTGGTTTATGACTGGTTGGTTAGCTGAAGAGGAGAGGGATGAATGGCCAGAGGGAGAGATGCCCAGGGCGGGTACTAGGGAAGGGGGTTGGGGTTTCCATGTCTTCTCCGAGCACAATCCTCTGGGCATCACTATCCTGTTCTGTATCCTGGAAGGAAGGCTTTCACACTTTTCTTGTTCACAGGCCTTTCATGGGTTCAATAGTGTTCAGTCTCTCACTTCTCAAAGCACAATGGGGCCAAACACCCAACTGTCTGGATCAATTAGACGGCCTCTGGAAGTTGCTGGCTCTAATGCAGAACTGCTGAAGACAGAGGAGAGGCAGAGCCAGACGTGGGAAGGTAGTCAGATAGGGGAGGACAGCTGTATAGATTCTGGGCACCCCCTTGCTCAGGGAAAAGCTCTTCCAGACTGTAAGCCCCTTGAAAGCTGGAGGCAGCATCCCAGGTCAACATCCTCATTCCTTCGTGGGTGAGGTGTGTATGTTTCCCACCTAAGCTGGTCTAGGTGACCCTGAGGCCCTGAGGGAGGAGTAGAGGTTGGGGCCGGTCAGCCCCTGATCCGACCCAAGCTGAATGGTGACAGTGGAGGTGTGACACCAGAGACCCTGGCCAGAGCTGGGACATACTTCCTTCCAGAGAGTCTCTCAGTGATTCAGTTCTTGGATAAGAGATAGGGATAGGGAGTGCCCTGCCCTGAGGTAAGAAACCTGTGGTCCCCAGGGTAAGTAACTGAGAGCATCTTCCAGTGCTGTGGGTGTAAGATACACATCCTACGGACATTCCCCTAGAAGTCCTGCTTAGTGTCTCTTGGCCTGATCCCAGAGCCTCGGCACATAGGCCTGTGTAGGGCTGAGGGGCACAGGCAAAGGGTGAACGGTGGGGATTGGGAGGCCCCTTCCTGGCTCCTGATGATAGCTACACACCCAGCTGCATCTGGAGGAGACAAGCCTGTCTTGGAGCTTCTTTCCCAGATTCTGTCAACTTCAAAAGCAATTTCCTTTATTGTTGGCGCAGAGTGCATGCATGGGTAAATTAACATCAGGAGCAGGTGGGCACAGTGAATGCCTGTGCATACCTTCATGTTCTCCCTTGATAAGCAAAGATAACCTGGGCACACAGTTCCAGGCTGCCCCTGCGGCCCGACACCTGTATCCCCTCGCTCCCCACAGATGAAAGCTTCTTTGTGGAGGAGACCTGGATCCCTTCTCCAGCGCAGGATAGCATGGACTGCTAGATCCCAAGATGGAGCCCTGGCTCACCTGCCCCACCCTGCTGATTCAGTGTGGATTCTCGAATCCTTTAAGCCCCTCAACCACGGCCCTGTCATAGGAAGTCTGGAACACTGCAATCGCTGTGATTATCTTGTGCCTCCTGGCTGGCTAGGCCTGGCTGGCTCCCCAGCCTCCACACCCACTGTATCTACCACTTGAGGACCCAGGCCAGAGGCCAGAGACAGCTCTCCCCGATGGCTGAGCAGCGGAGCTTCTGAGGCTGTGTTCATGCTCAGGAGGCTGCCTCTCCCACGCTGTTTCACTCATACCCGTAAGGAGGAAGGGTCCTGTCCTGACAGACATCCAGATGGGGTGCCCCATGGCACGTCAGAGAATAAGATCCCGCTGGCTGCCAGTCTCTAGGATCCTCACATGCTGACCAGGAATGTGTTGACCACTCTGCATATATGGCCTCATTTCCCTTCCCATCTCCAGGCCTGTAAGACAGGCAGGCACTTTGCCTGGGCTAAACAGTGACAGCCACCTTGCTCCTTTCATGGACCCCTTAAGACAGGAACTCAGCGGGGCGGTGGCTGCACACACCTTTAATCCCAGCACTTGGGAGGCAGAGGCAGGCAGATTTCTGAGTTCGAGGCCAGCCTGGTCTACACAGTGAGTTCCAGGACAGCCAAGGCTACACAGAGAAACCCTGTCTCGAAAAAAAAAAAAAAACAAACCAAACCAAAACAAACAAACAAAAAAGACAGGAACTCAGCCTCTCTCTCCCCTTCACTCTCTTCCCCTTCAGTGCAGGGGGTAGGGGTTGGGGAGAACTGAAGCCAACCTGAGATGTGCCAGGTAAACCCAGAAACTGCATGTCCAGCCCTGGTCAGAGGATGGAGTACCTGGCGTGAGGTCAGGAGTCAGGGCAGTGTCCTTTTACTCTAGTCACAATGGTGCCATGCTGCCTGCCCTCAGCCAGCAGAGGACCTCCCCCCCAATACCCCCACCACCACCACCACACATCTCCAACCCTACATACATACAGTTCTAGAAGCCTTCCTCCCAGGAAGTCCTGTTCCTGTCCCTCTCTCGGCAGCCTGTAGCCACCCCCCTCAGGGGCTCTGCTATCGATTTCCAGGACTCCCAGCTGCCTCCTGCCCTTCTGCTCCCTCTGTCCAGTCTGTCACCAGACAGCTGTCTTCACAGCCAGGCCCACAGCCAACAAAATTGTCTGGTAAGTTCTCAAGTAGAGCATGCTGACACACACCTATAATCCCAGCCCTTGGGAGGTGGAAGTAACGGGATCAAAAGGTCAGAGCTGACCTCCGTCTCTGTGGTGATGTGAAAGAGAATTGTCCCCGAGAAGAGCCAGTCCCAGGCTAGAGAGAGATCCTATCTCAAAACAAACAGCCCCATAAGATGGCTCATCAGTCGCTTACCGCCAAGACTGAGGACCTGGGGTTGAACTCCGGGGCCACGCCCCCAAGGTAGAAGGAAGCAGGTGGTCCTCTGACTTACTGCACATTTGTGTGTGTCCCTCCCACAAACAAACAAACAAATAAAAATGTAAACAAACTAAATACGCAAAAGTAAAATAAAATACAAACGTGACTGGCAAATGTGGAGGCAAGGACAGGTTAGCCTCCTGTGAGTTCCAGGCTAGCCAGGGCTACCTAAAGATCCTGTGTCTATGCCGGGCAGTGGTGGCACACGCCTTTTAATCCCAGCACTTGGGAGGCAGAGATAGGAGGATTTCTGAGTTCGAGGCCAGCCTGGTCTACAGAGCTAGTTCTAGGACAGCCAGGGCTATACAGAGAAACCCTGTCTCGAAAAAACAAAAAACAAACAAACAAACAAACAAACCAAAAATTCCAGATTAAGACAAAGGAGAGACACTAGCCCCACCCATGTGGGAGAGGAAGCAGAGGGGAATGGAGGCAGACAGCTTGCTTACTGTAAGACTTGCTAAGAGGCATCAGGGATGTTTCCTGTGCCACTCAGGACTTTATCAGCTCCCTGGGGCAGGAAGGAAATGGGAGGTCCCTTCTAGAGCCCCAGGGTTGAGGGGAAAGGTCTGGTAAAGGCCTTCTCCCAGCTGCAGCCAACCCTCTGCAGGAGGAGAGGAGATTCTGAGCATTAGGGTTATCCATCCCCCTCCGCCCCAGGTAGAGGGTAGTTATCCCTTAAGGTGTGAACCTAACCTGTTCCCAGGGAAAGAGTCTCTGAGTAGCAGAGGTGAGAATGGCTACAGCTGAGAGGCGTGCACCCCAGAGGGCCCCTTGGAAGGGAGCAAGGCCTGAACCCTGAAACCTGGCCCCTTCAGTGAGCCAGAGTTATTTAAAATTTATATTGAGAAAAACGTATGTATTTTCAGTATTGCTGTAGACAAGCATCTATATAAGACTGTTCAACTGATTGTTGTTTTATATCAAACAACTTTTATAGTACTCATTTTTAATGTTACAATGTCTTATAAATTTTAAAGAATATGATTGGGGCTGGTGAGATGGCTCAGTGGTTAAGAGCACTCACTGCTCTTCTGAAGGTCCTGAGTTCAAATCCCAGCAACCACATGGTGGCTCACAACCATCTGTAATGAGATCTGATGCCCTCTTCTGGAGTGTCTGAAGACAGCTACAGTGTACTTACATGTATTAAATAAATAAATCTTTTAAAAAAGAGAGAATATGATTAAAAAAAGAAAGGTATGGCAGGTATTGAAGGGGGGTTTCTGGGAGGAGTTGGGGTACAAAAGGGAAAGAAGAATGTGATGTAATTCTATTTACTTAAAATATGTTTTTAGCCAGGCAGTGGTGATGCATGCCTTTAATCCCAGCACTTGGGAGGCAGAGGCAGGCAGATTTCTGAGTTCGAGGCCAGCCTGGTCTACAGAGTGAGTTCCAGGACAGCCAGGGCTACACAGAGAAACCCTGTCTCGAAAAAACAAACAAACAAAACAAAACAAAAAGGAAAATAAGTAAATATGAATCTAATTCATAAAAATACAAGATTGTCAGTCAAGTTTAATTCAGATGAACCATGAATGTTTTTTGATTTGCCCTGAGTAATAGGGGATGTACTGTTCCTACAGAATTCCCTGTCCTCGTGGAAATCCCAGTTTGGAGTGTCTAGTGTTGCATCTGGCCCGTAGGCCTGAGCTTCCCTTAGCTCTATATGGTATGGAACCACAGGGTTCCAGGGTGTCCTCTTTGGCCGCCGTTATCTCCAAGCAGCTAAGAAAGGGCCTCAATGGTGCTGATCCAGCTACATCTCAGAAACAGGGAGGCCAGGCTGCTTCCAGTGCCAGGAAAAGATGCTGACAACAGATTCCCTTCCTCAGGGCCTCTCTGCTTCAGACACCAGACTGCCCTCCTTCCCTGCCTGTATAACGAGCATCCAGAGGGGCTGCAGTAGACTGAGCCTGTAGGCTTATCAAGGAGAGGTTGCTGGCAACTGGTGACTTTAGGACCATGGCCTCTCCTAAGGGTGTCCAGGGGCCCAAGCATGGGGGAGGGGGGCGGGCAGCCAGGGAATTACCCTAGCCAAGCAACTCTTGGAACAGTATAGACTGCAGAGGCAGGAAAGAATTCTGAATCTTGTTTTTATTTTCGTATGGAACCCAGCAAGCTACACAAGTATTCTGGTTCCACCCCACCCCACAGCCCTCGATGCCTGTATCTTAATAATCAAAGAATATGTTCTGAGGTCCAGAGAGGCAGTTGTGGCTCCAGGACTCAGGCCCCATGTCATGACTTCAAATGCTCTCTCATTACTCTGGCCTCTGGCTGGAATATGTGTGTGATGTTGCTCCTTATGAGTATCTAGCATGTTTGACTTAAGCAACCTTTCATGTCTTACTACTTACTCATGTTGAGTTACAATAAATGAAATGAATAGCACAGTCAGTCCCATTGTCCCCAGCTTCACAGATGTCACTCAAAGCAAACTTGGTGTGGTAGCCTAAGCCTGTCATTGTCATCTAAGCCCTGGGAAGATGAAGGGAGGGAGATCAGATGTTCAGGGTCATTCTCCACTACCTATGGAGCTCAGGGCCAGCCTAGTATATATGAGACTTGAGGGGATAAAAAGAGGTGCTGGTGGATGGGGAGATCCCCAAACTACTGAGATGGCATAGCACCTTCAGAGACCCGGGAGTACCTTAGCTATCTGAAGCTGGGTGAAAAAAAAAAAAAAATCCCAGGGCTGGAAGGGATAACTCATTGGGAAGAACACCTGTGTAAATATAAGGGCCTGAATTCAAATTTTTAGAACTCAGGTAAAAAGCAAGACTTGGACCCTCACACCTGCAACCCCAGCACTACTAGGGGAGAGGAGAGGAGGATCATTGGGACTTGCTGGCTGCCAGCCAAACTATGGGTTTAGTGACAGAATAGTCTTAAGAGAATAAGGTGGGAAAGGATAGAATAATACATGCAATATCCTTTTGAAAACATGAGAACACACGTGCGCACACACGCATGCACACATGCAAGAATTTAAGGCAACCGGTGGCTCTTTCCTCAATCAGTCTGCAGTCACAGATGAAACCCAAATTCTAGAAACTCAAGTTCTTGGGCATGCTCAGATGGCACAGATGTGTTATGAGCTTGCCTGCAAAAAAAAAAAAAAAAAAAAAAAAAAAAAAAAGAACTCCACAGTCTTGGGAGATCCCAGAGACACATCACAGACAACAGCAATGCCCATGGCAGCCCATCCTGAGCTGGCAAGGTGAGTTGTGCCTATGTGCCGCCTCACTCCGCGCCTCTGCACCCTGTGTAGAGGTGCCGGCTGGCCTGGGAGCCCAGCTCTCTCCTGTGTGCTGGCCTAAATGGATTACTTCCAATCTTACCCTCACCTCAGTTTCCCTGTCTGTGCAGTGGATGGAGCCATACTCTCATCTCAAGCTCACCGGGGCCCAATTGCTGCCCTGTTTGATTACAAAGTGGATTAAAAGTCTCGATCACTTGATACAAGTAACTCTATCCTGTGCACAGATAGTTTCTGTGAGAAGCAGCCTCTGCTGGCCTCTCACCAGCCTCCTGACAGCCCCCCCCCCCCCAACACAATGAGTTGTGAGGGAAAGAACACAAGGTGATAGGCTCTGCTGTGAAGTATCGGCTGTACTCCTAGGAAGACCCACTAGGCAATGGTTCCCAGGTTATCTCAGTGAAAAGGGGCTGTCATTGGCAGGCTATAATGCCACAGTGCTGCAGACAGGGGTCGAGTAGAGCCCATGAACACTCAAACCCCACTCATGCTGGGCCTCTCTGGGAAAGCCTGTGTTTCTCTGACTGCAAGAGGATCTCCTGCAACATCAGCTTAGATGCTGTCTGTGGCTAACATCCAGTCCTCTTACACCCCATGGGCATTCAGGTAGAGGAAAAATGTGAGCTGACCCTTGAAGAGTGACTGAGAAAGCTAGAGTCACTATGTCTCTCAGCTCAGAAGAATTAGCCACCACCTCCACATTAGGTGTGATTAGGTGTGGTTCAGAGTGGCTTTGTACTTCTCCTGGGGTAGCACTGATTCTTTTTTTTTTTTTTTAATATTTTTTTATTAGATATTTTCTTTATTTACATGTCATATGATTTTTCTTTTCCCAGTTTTCCCTCCCAGGAACAAATAAACAAACAAACAAAAACAAGAACAAACCCCTGTTGTCTCCCCCCT
This sequence comes from Mastomys coucha, assembly GCF_008632895.1. Lineage (NCBI taxonomy): Eukaryota > Metazoa > Chordata > Mammalia > Rodentia > Muridae > Mastomys > Mastomys coucha. The sequence continues at coordinate 25,196,840 of NW_022196903.1, read as the reverse complement.
CCTCATGCTTGCCACCCCACCCTTTCCCATTTATTGGCCCTGGTATTCCCCTACACTGGGGCACAGAACCTTCACAGGGCCAAGGACCTCTCGTCCCATTGATGATTGATTTTGCAATCTTCTACTATACACATGCCGCCAGAACAATCAGTCCTACCATGTGTACTCCTTGGTTGGTGGTTGAGTCCCTAGGAGCTCTGAGGGGCACTGATTCTTTTCTTGTGAATCAATCTCTCTCTCTCTCTCTCTCTCTCTCTCTCTCTCTCTCTCTCTCTCTTCCTTCGGTTTTTCGAGACAGGGTTTCTCTGTGTAGCCCTGGCTGTGCTGTCCTGAGCTTACTCTGTAGATCAGGCTGGCCTCAAACTCAGAGAACTGCTTGCCCCTGCCTCTGCAGTGCTTCGAGTGCTGGGATTAAAGGTGTGAGCCACCACCGTTCAGGTGAATAGCTTTTTTCTGTGGTCTTTCACTACGGGATGGGTTCTTGGGGCTCTACTGAAAGAAGGCATTAAGCTAGAAAAGTAACGAATGAAATATGTCTTAATAGCTTTCAGGAGGTTGGTCATTAATGGAGTAGCACACCTTCCTTGCCTGTCTCTTCTCTTCTCAGGGGTGGCAGGGACCCATAAAGCTGACATCCAGGCCCCTGGAACCTCAACCAGTTCAGTTACAAACTCCTGCATCACAGTGGGCTTTGTGATGTCCAAAGGGATGAACCATCTCTGGCTGTTGCTGTTACCCTTTGGAGGAGAGAACCTCTGACTGAAGCTGATGCTGGATTTGAAGATATGCTCCAGAAAAGGGTTTGGAATCCACTGTTTTGTGACCAGCAGGTACCACCAGCACAGTCAGATAGGTAGGCCAAATAGAGACGATGGAGAGTTCAGAGTCTTGGGCTCCCTAACTGCCATAAGTCATCCAGGGAGCCCACACTTTCAGCTGTGCGTGGTAGACAAAGGGTTGCTATGGAATTCAACTGGATCCTGTTCCTACTCCTTCCTAGATGAGTGGCCAAGTGATTAGGCCTTTTAAGTTTCTGTAGAATGGTTCTAACGACACACGCACCTAGATGTGATGAAAAGCAGGTAAATCCAGAGAGTAAGAAATTTCCCTCACCCTGGGGTTTGTTTTGTTTGTTTTTCTTAGACAGGGTCTCTCTATGCAGCCCTGGCTGTCCTGGAACTGGATTTGTAGACCAGGCTGGCCTCGAATTCAGGGATCCGACTGCCTCTGCCTCCTGAAGGCTGAGATTTAAAGGCATGAGCCACCACTGCTAAGTGTTTGGTTTTTAAAACAGGGTTTCTCTGCATAGCCCTACTGTCCACAAACTCCCTACAATAGACCAGGTTGGTCTATTGCTTCAAACTCACAGAGATCTTCCTGCCTCTGGCTCTGGAGTGCTGGGATTAAAGGCATGAACCACTACCGCCCAGAGTCTGAATTTCTATCAGGGAAGTAGAAGGAGCGGCAAACAGAAACAGGGTCATTGGGTGGGATGGCTTGGGTTTTCAGCTTCAAGGCTGAGGGCTACCTGCAAGGTCACAGGCATGCTCAGTGTCATCATATGAGTAGAACAGGTCTAAGTGAGGTCAGTGAGAACTTGTTGGGGCTGGCTCCAACCCAGGGTCAAAGGTTCCTCCTGTTTGAATCTGGAATGTCCCCACCCACGGGTCCCTGTGTTTGTCCTGGTCCCCAGCTGGCAGCATGAGCCACTGGGTGTAGGCCTGGAAGGGCCCCTGCCTCTGGCTCCAATTTGAGCTCTTTGCTTCCTGTTCACCAAATGGTGAGGCACCCTAGCCACAAGCTCCTGCTGCCCTGGGGCTGCTCCTGCCATTCCTGCCTTTGTGGACTGTGTCCCTGTAAACTGTGAGCCAAAATAAACCTTACCTTCCTCGAGTGGTTTCTGTGTTTCATCACAACGAGGAACAGAATTAGTATCCCTGCTAGTGAGGCTGGTGGAGTCCCTCAGCCCAGACAGAGGAGCTGGGGCTCAGCTGAGTCTCCTCCTCAGGGACAAGTGGCAAAATCAGAGACACAGGAACTCTGGTTCAAGCCTCAGATCTGCCACTCACAAGTCCCGGGGCTTGGACAAATCACAGAGCCTCCCTGTGCCTTCCTTCTTTCACCTGTGAAGCCCAAGACCTTGAGAAGCAGATGCAATGGCCTATGAGGGAAGTCCTTTATGAACAGAAAAGGAACATTTTTCAAACTGGCATTGAGGCAGCCAAGGGCTGAGCTCCTCCCTGCTGCCTTCTGAGGGAGCTTGAAAAGTGAGCAATTGCTCAGGTCTGACCCTGTATCCAGCCACTGAGTGTCAGATCTTCCTGCTTGCAGAGGGCTGAGAAACATGGAAAATATTCTAGCCAAGCACAGCTCATACCTATAATCCCAGCACTTGGCAGATGAGGCAGGATTGCTACAAGTTTGAGGTCAGCCTGAGCTACATAGCAAGTGCCTGGACTGTTCTCTCCTTCCATCTTGCCATGGGTGCTAGGGACTGGTCTCAGGTGGTCAGGCTTACTAAGTTTTACCAGGTGCAGCATCTGTAGCCCCTGCATATACAAGCCATCCCTCCAGCTCTACATCCTGGATTTGTCTTGTTTCTTCCCCAGATGATCTCACTATGCTGCCTGGACTAGCCAAGGATTTGCTGTATAGACTGAGGTTACCTTGAGATTCACCTGCCTCTGCTTCCTGAATGAGAACCTGGCCTGGAACAATGATAGAAAACTTACTAGCCAAGGAGATACCTCTGGAGAGAGGCCAGCTGAAATCTACTTTGAAGTAGGACAAATGACTCTTAAAAGTCACACCTACCCCCAAGGTAGGCAGAGCAGCCAGATGAGACCCACTCCTGCAACCTTCTCCACCTTCCCAACCCTGCAGAAACTGGGGGGCTGGGTGCCGCCTAGCAAAGATGTTTCCATGAAGGCTGGTGGAATTTGTCAAGCTGGGGTTACTCAGGTTTAGAGGAGAGTGCAGAGAGGAGACTCAGAGACGGCTGCTCTCTTTTGACATGTGTGCTTGGAGGGTTAGCATATGGCCAGGAATGACCAGCTGTTCTCTGTCAGTTCCAGATGGAATCTCTGAAAAACAAAACAAAACAAAAAAACAAAACAAAAAAAAAAACCAAAAAAAAATGAGCCTCTTGGATAGCAAGAAAGATGTAGGTGGTGCATACTGGTGAACTTTCTGAGGTTTTTGAAAACGGTGGAGATGTGTGCATGCATGCACTTCTATGTAGGTACCCTGTTCCCAAAGCAAAGGGTCACAACACCGATATTATTCTTTTCTCTGTAACATGTTAGGAAAGATAAACCTTGCTCCGAAATGGGCTTGGTTCTCCCTGGGCTGGGGGCACAGAGCTGGACCAAGGCCCTTACTCTAGGAATTCTGAGGGCAATTAGCTAGCTGGCCCATCAGTAAGACCCCCAAACCAGAAGTCTGTGGAGCCAGACAGATGGAGACTTACAGCTAACTTCCTCCCAGCCGGCGCTCTGCACTCTCCTCACCATTAGAGCAGCAAAGACCATCCATCAGCAGGTGGAGGACTGGTGATGTCACGGCCACAGGCCTCCACTGCAGAGGAAGCCGGCAGACCCCTCCAAGATGCTAAATCATTCATGGGGCAGAGAGGCTGGGCGGTAGGAGATTGCTGCTGAAGAAACACTTTAGGGACTTGTGGAAATCAATTTCTTAAAGAGACCCCGTCAGCTGGCTAGAGGCCTGGGGCTGAGGCTCTGATGTGTGGCAGACACAATGAAGTGAAGTGGGCACTTCCCCAGCTCCAACATGGAGAATGGAAGTGAGCCCAGGACATGGGCCCAAGGAAGGGCAGCTTCTAGTGCTCTAAGAGAAGCAAGGGGGAGAGCTTCCAGCCCAGATTCCTTCTGTCACTTGCGTGGGGTTTTCTGGTCAAACCCACAAAGGCTCCACAGGTAAGATTAAGCTCCAAGGCAGGTTGTCCCCACTGACTGGCTTTATTGAGTTTGCTGGTCCTTCAGTGAGAGCTTCCCTCTATCCCCAGCCATGCAGCTGCTGGAAGTTTCCAGAGCCATTTGGTCTGTCTTGAAGTAAGTTTCTTCAACATATGTCCTCATGTCCATAGGACAATATGAGCTTAAAGGCCTACACAGTCTCTGGTGTGTGATAGAATTCAAGGACTGGACGATTCAACTCCCGGGAGGCCGTAGTAATTCAATGACTAGACATCTATTGTCCCATACTGTGTGGCACACAGAGGGAGTCTCACTCCTCTGAGCCTCCGTGTCTTCATTTGAAAAACAGGCAGAATGCCCCCCTCTTCTCAGAGGGGAGAAAGAGAACATACATGTGAGCAAGTGCATCCGGGAATCCCCTCAAGGTCAGGCCCTGTGTTATCAGTGTCTTCAGACAGCTAGCACAGCACAGTCCCTGTAGCCCAGCTGTCTGCTCCAAGGCTACCACACATCTCTTACAGTGTGCCTTGGAAAAGGAAGCTGGGGACTGGAGGAAAACCAACACTGGAAAACCAGGTCTGATTCCAGAACTTTCTTCCAGCCCCCAGTTTCCAGATGTGGAACCTGCCCATAGCTGATGCCTAGGACAATGGAGATTACAAAGAAAAAAGGCACGTGCGGATGGGGGTTGGGGTGGGGGTGTTCCCCTAGAAGTCCCTTGAAATGACAAGTCCCAGGCTGAGGTCCTGTCAGCTAAAGCGGTCACACAGAGCAGAGGCTACCACGGAGAGACAGATCAAGGGTGTGTCTTCTGTCACTGCTGTAGAATCCCAGGACTGCTCCTGGTAACTTCCCTGTGACATCCCTACCCCATCATTCAAACACAGACTCAAGGATAACCTTTCCTGAAGCTAGGCGGGGAAGATGGGTGTGGCCCTTTCCTTCCGTTGGAGTTTTATCCCTAAGGGTTTGGGATAAAGGACTGAGGCGGTCATTTTCCCCCTACACCCAACCCACCCAGGAATCTGAAACCAGGCTCCGTTCCACATTGAGCTCCTAGCAGCTCGAGGTCCTTGATACGGAGCAAAGGTTGTTTGCCTCCCTCAGGGCAGAGCTGACAGCTGCTGAGGACGGCGCTGGCCTAAGCGGGTCTAAGGAGGGAGGGCCGGCCAACGTTTCCACTGCGACTATCGGCACCCACCACTAAGAAGTGTCCCCTTTCTTAGTGGAAGTTGGCGAGCAGAGCAAAGTGATTATAGCGCTTCAGAAATTCTTGATGCCCTTGCTGAGCTGTTAGTCCCATCTCAGACTGCTCCCTCTCTCTTCCTAGTTGCTCCCTAGATGATTTCTCACACCCTTCTTCCTGGGAGGCCCTGCATCGACCCTGGGGCTAAAGAGGATATTGACCTACAACTAGGGCACTAAAATAATCTTTTGATGCAGTCCATCCTCAGGGATGTCCCCAGAAAAATCTCTGCAGTTCCTGGGGTAGCTTCTTCAAGGAAGGGCGTAGGGCTTCCCTATGGGACCCTTGGAGTCCTTTAATCTCTCATTCCCGACTTCATTTTGGACCTTGCTCCCCCTCCTAGAGGAAAGATTCCTGGGCTGGTGTTTCAAGATCTGGACACTGGTATCCACTCTGCTTGCAATTACGGGCCTACCTGGGGCTTCGGGTCTTTCATCTGCAAAAACAAAGAGAGCAATAACGTCGAGATTGAACAACACAACTCCCGGGCAACTCCAGCATGAATGAGAAGGACTCTACACTTTCTCACTCACAGAGCCCTGGGAGCCTGAGGGGCTTCCTGCAACTGGGAGAGACACCCGGTCACACAGCTGAAAACAGCACTGTGAACACACCAGGCTGAAAGCAACAGAGTTTGGGGGGCAGGGACGGATTGCAAGGCACCAGGTTGCACACAGAAAAGTGAGCTAAAACCCTGTGACTCGGGAAATGAGAGACTCCTTCACACCAAGGAGAGCATTGGCAGTCTCAGACAACCTCATCTCCTAGAATGTGTGTGACTGGGAGCTAAAACCAAAACAAACAATGAAGTCAACAAAACAAGTCAGTTGAAAATGCACCTTGTCGGGCTGGAGAGATGGCTCAGTGGTTAAGAGGGTTAAGAGCACTGACTGCTCTTCCAGAGGTCCTGAGTTCAATTCCCAGCAACCACATGGTGGCCCACAACCATCCTTAATGAGATCTGACCCCCTCTTCTGGAGTGTCTGAAGATAGCTACAGTGTACTAATATCTCACATATAATAAATTAATTTAAAAAAGAGAGCTGGGCGGTGATGGCATACACCTTTAATCCCAGCACTTGGGAGTCAGAGGCAGGCGGATTTCTGAGTTCAAGGCCAGCCTGGTCTACAGAGTGAGTTCCAGAACAGCCAGGGCTACAGAGAAACCCTGTCTTAGAAGAAAAAAAAATGTGCCTTGTCTTAAAAAAAAAAGTACTTTAGAAAAACATTGTCTAATTAGATGTTCACAACTGTCCTCTGATTTGTGTTAGCTCCCATTTCACAGACAAACTCAGAAAGGTCACAAAGTAGAGTGACAAGCCCCCTTGGAGTGGGGGAGGGGGAGGGCCTCAAAAGAGTTCTTGGCAGGCCTGGAATTTGTGGTGATCCTCCTTTTGTTTTGTTTTGTTTTGTTTGTTTGCTTGCTTGCTTGCTTTTTCAAGACAGGGTTTCTCTCTGTAGCCCTGGCTGTCCTGGAACTCACTCTGTAGACCAGGCTGGCCTCGAACTCAGAAATCTGCCTGCCACTGCCTCCCAAGAGCTGGGATTAAAGGCATGTGCCACTGCTGCCGGCTGTGGTGATCCTCTTGCCTCTGCTTCCCAAGTGCTGTGATTATAGGTATGTGTGTGCCAGCACTCCATGCCCAAATATATGTTAACTGATTCATAAATACTGCAGATTATTGTTTTTAATTTGGGACATTTAAGAGCTAACTCTTCTAAAGGTCCAAATGTGAAAAAAATGCATTCACACGATTTGAAGGCAGATTATTCAGCACAATTAAATTGTGCTTTGGTTCACTGCACTCAGCAGGCAGAGGCAGGTGGATGGATCTCCGAGAGAGTTCGAGGCCAGCCTAGTCCACAGAGTGAGTTGCAGGACTGCCAAGGATACACAGAGAAACCTTGTCTCGAAAAACAAAACAAAAAAACAAACAAAAGACAGAAACAAAACAAAAATTCTGCTTTGGATTTAGGGAGTGAAACCTGGAACAGAGCCAAAGCATTATCGTTGACCTTTGGATAATCTGTTGAGGGCTGGGGCAGGTGGGGGCGCGGGGGGGCAATCCCCCAAGAACTGCAGGGGTTCTGAGCCTTGGACCCAAGAACTCTGAACTTGATACATGGCGGGTATGTTTCCCTTCTCTAGGTGCAGTGGATGCTGAAGGGTCGCAGGGGGGAGTCGGGGTGGGGAGGTGTAAGTCATGTAGATCCCTTTCCCGGAGTGTGTGTGTGTGTGTGTGTGTGTGTGTGCGTGCCCCAACCCCAGCTGAACAACGTAATGTGAGATGTCCACTGCAGGGCCAAGCATCTTCAGTTTCCCCCCAATTTCGGAAACATCTTCCCCATTTCAGAAACAGCTACGGAGGTTTTTCAGTCTATTTTACGCACAAGGCAACCGGCTAAAGGCGGTCATCTCTTCTCGCCGACCTTGGTCTGTGCTGACTCGGGTTAGAAATTCTTTGGTAATGATGTTCAAGACTCTATAAAGCGGAGATGGAGCTCAGGCAGGCAGTCTCCAGATAGAGGGAAGAGAGAGACCCGAGCTACAAAGCCACGGGGTTCCCAAGCTTCTCTCCCATCCCCCAGCCCTTGTTCGGGGCGATGGTTCCGGAACGGTAACTGTTCAGAGAGCTACCGCAGCCCCAGTCCGGTGGTCTGCAACTGGACTATCGGGTGCCACTCTTCCAAGGCCGCAAAACAGGTTGGGTTATAAAAAAAAAAAAAAAAAAAAAACTAACCAACTTTTGAGTTTCCTTTGTAATTAAAAGGTCATAGATAGGCAACACAATTCGCTTGGCGCAGCCTAGAAAACACACAAGAAAAATCACAAAAACATCAAGGGAAAAGTTAAAATTTTCCACTTTTTTAGAACATAAAAAGGTGATGTTAAAGCACTTCACCCCTTCTTTCCTTCTTTCTTTTTTTCTTTTTTTTACTCGGGACCACCAAGCTGTAAAGATAAATTGCTTTTCTATATTTAAAAAAGTGGTTTTCCTTCCTTTTTCTTTCCTTTTTTCTTTTTTAACTTGGGACCACCAAGTTGTAAAGATAAATTGTTTATATATATACACACATATATATGTATATATGTGTATATGTATATGTATATATGTGGTGTCATGTGTCCTGTGTGTGTATGTGTGTGTATCCCACTTCAGCCGGTTTATAAATTTTTTTCACAAACAGGAATCGCTGTGTCCTTTGCATGTTTCATTGAACGCCCAGATAATTCCCAAGATATGGCCACATATCTATCCTATTTAGCCGATTTAAATGAATGCTCTAATTAATTAATTTATCGGGCAACAGGAACTCGATATGCATTCCAGGCTGGCCTTAACCTGGGATCCTCTTGCGGCAGCTGCCCTCAGGCAGAGTCTACAGGTGTGCGCCGGCAGCCCCGCTTCTGGTTCTTTTGAGAGCTATGTGGATTCCTATGAGGATCTCCTTTTGTGGGCGTGTTTCATTCTTTCTGGTGGGGCACCTCCGTGCTTTCCGCAGCTGGAGTGTTTCTCCTGAGCTCCAGGAGAAACTCACAGGTATCTGCAACCTCTTGGAGAGAAATGCTCAGAGGCACAAACACAGCCCTTGGAGACAGCAAGTTACTTGGGTTTTGAACAGCCCTTTGAGACTCTATCTATGAGTAGTTAGATGCAAAGCCCTACCCTTGGAGTTGGGACCGGTACTGGGCCAACACAGTAAGCCCACATCCCATAAATGGCCCGGTGGGAAGAGGGGAGGGAGATCTCCAAAGGATCTAAGATACCATAGCAGAACCAGAGTGCAGGGTCTGGCAAGAGGTAGAATTCATGCTATCCATTTTTGCAAATGGGAAAACCAAAGCTCATAGAGGTGAAGAGAATCTGGAAACCATACATTCATATGATAAGCAGAACACAGCCGCTTTGAACATTCCAGAAAGGCAAAAGACAAAAACAAATCAACAACAACAACCAAAACAGACAGGCTGGATCATAGGACCAAAACTGAAAGCACGAGGCCCCCCACTGTTTCTAAGAGGCCAAGAAGTGGGTGGAACTACGTTCAGCGGTTTGGTTGAGGGGCTTGTAGCCTGCACAGCAATCCTATCCCCGAGGCTGATGCATATTAGTGGAAAGGGAGATGGAACCTGAGGCTTAACTCTTCACTCAACATTTTCCGCACAATTGGGGCCATCACGGGGGAGTGAGGGGTTGGAATTAGGTAAACTGCAGGGCGCAGCGGTTGGGAAAGAATAATGGACACGCTGAGATACCAGGAGCTCTAAGTCTGCCTACCCTGGTACAGGGCGTGCTGGCCGCTCAGTACCCCACTACCCTAGGGTCCAGGTAAGGCTCTGAAGTCCAAGAGCCTAAGCACAAGATCTTGTAGGTGGGGGTAAGTAAGGCCCTTTTTAAACCGTGATCCAGAGTCAGGAAACAAAACTACAGGTCTCTAACAGCACGGCTCTGGCCCGAGTGGGTCGTTGGCCGCTGGAAGGGAGGGATCTCTGTAGGTGGGGAATGCCGCAGCTCGTGGTCACACTTTGGATCTGCTGGAGGAAGGGTAGGATACTTGCATGCAGCCGTGGGTACGTACACTCGGCAGGCCAGCAAAGTGGGGACCTGGGTTCGTCCGAGCTCTTCTCCGACCAGAGCCCGGAGCTGTAAGCGATCTGGGATATCTGGTCCCTGGGGACCTCCCCCCTCAGCACTCCAGTCCAGCTCCAGTTACCGGCCGAGCCTGCTACCTAAAATATGTATGAGGACCTTGCGGGTGCAATTTCACGGCCCCTCCTAGAGTGAGGCTGGGGGGTCTCAGGGTGAGAAGTGAGCTGCGGGGGCAGCCAGCGACGCTGGCTCTTGGGCGGGTGCTGTCTCGACTTTCAACAGAGCATTTAAGAAAGGTAGAAACCGGATCCATCTCACCCGCGTCCCCCGCCCTTCGAGTCCCGACGGCGGGACCCCGCAGCCCAGCGGCTAGCTTTCCGTTCTGCGGTGTCTGGTTCTCGACAGCAGGTGAATGGGCCCAGGCGAGGCGCGGGGGGCGGGGCGTATGCTATAAAGGGGCGCGGCAGGACGAGGGGGCCACTCGCAGCCGGTGTGGCCTGCGCGTCCGGGCTCTCGGCGCTGTGACCGCCTGATGCCGGACAGGCCTAGGGACCAGGTAGGGCGTGAGTGGAGATACAGGCCGGCAGCGAGGTTTAGGGCCACAGGGATGGAAGGGAAGCAGGCGGGACAGGAAGGGTTAATGTGGAGTTACCCCCCACCTCCGAGGTCTGTTGGGTCGTGCCTTGCTCCTCCCGTTCGGTTCTGGTGCATCACGCCCCATCCCAAACTGTGCTGGGGAGAGGGATGAGCAGGTCCTAGCCTTCCTGCCTTGGGGTGGGTCTTGCCTCCGGAGCCATCTGTCTGCAACATCCATGGCTGAAGCAGGTCTTGTCCCGGAGCTGAGTATCTAGAAGGGTTCGTATTTGCAGCGTCGTTCTCGGACCCTGGCAGACAGCAGGGGTGGGAGGAATCCAGGGGCTCGGTTCCCCTAATCCATTTCCTTCGTTTGAGCTCAAGGTTTTCAATCTCAGCGCAAAGGCCTTTTAGTTTGGTGGGAACGTCAGCTAAGCCCCACCCCACCCCCACCCCCGGTTTTAGAGGCTTCTAGGCGGTCAGACCTGCCCGGATTCATTGGGAGAACTAGGAGCTAAAAGGGAGGAAGGCGGATTAACGTTTTATTTTAATCTGGTTTTGAACTGTGCTTGCCGTCTGGGGCAGCCGGGCGCGGCAGGGAATGGGAGTGCGCCTGAAGCAGGGGAGGGGGATGAGGGCACTCTCTGGTCTCAGGATGCTAGGAAGAAGGAAGAGGCCACTTCCACCGGGACCGCTAGGGTGTACCTTAACTTGGCCCCTCTCCAAAGGCTCTGGGGTGGCATCCTAGCTAAGAAGGGTCCTAGGGATCTAATCCTGGTCCTCGCCCCAGATGGCCCCGCCCCCTCCCGGGGGACCCACTGCGGTAGTGGAGGGGAAGGACTGGAGATGGGGAAAGGGTCTGGGGGCGGCTTCCCTTCCCCTCCCCCTTCCGGGACAAGCGGTCTTTGTTCCCTGCGGCGGCGGCGGCGGCCAGACACCTGTGAGGCTTCAGGGCTAGGGCAAGGGACGGTTAGGACGCGTGGCAAGCCTCCGGTGCCCACTCCAACTCTGTACCCTCAGGTGCTCCCACCGAGGCAGAACCGACTGTGGCCAGTTCTCGGGCTGCCGAGAACCGTCCAGTGTGGTCCCACGGTAACTCCTGGCCTCCAAACGCACTTCCCCTCCCCCAGCCCAGAGTCGGATTTCCAAGTTTGCCGTGCTACAACACACCTTGGCTAGCAAGGGGTTCATAGGGAGGTGGGATGGTAGGGCATCGGGGCGCACTTCGGCCGGCGGCACCCCAGCCCAAGGGAGGAGGCTAGAACAGAAAGTGGGCAGCGGGACCCCCTGGGGGCCAAACCCAGCTGGGTCGGGCGAACGGGCGGGGCTCGCGACGTATCCGCAGTCCCGGTCGGGCGTGCCCTGCGACGCGCACCAACCGGAGCAACCTTCAAGGTGAATCATCTTCGGTCCGCCTCCCGTCCCTCCCCCGCCTCACAGCACCTGAGCCAATGGCGCGGCGCGGGGGGCGGGCGGGGCGCTGGGGGCGGTAAAACCCTCCCGGAGTCATTATCTCTGCACTCCGTCGAGCCCCGGGGTCTCGGCGCCGGAGCCCGCCAGCCTCCTTCCTCGGACGCGGTCGTCACACCTGGTGCACCCCGTTCGTCTGCCTCTGGGGTCCGGTGCCCGTCCAGCCCTACCCCGCCTGCCGCGTGGAAGAGGCTCCTCCTCAGGTGGCTCGGCCGGGGCCTTCCCTTGCAGACCTGTCACCCGACACCCAGGAAGCGCGCGGCCCCATCCCGGCTCCTCTTTGTTCCCCCGCTGGGCTCCGCGCTCCGGCGCCGCCTCCTCCCGCCAGGGTCCTGGAGATTTGGGGCGCCGCCCTCGGCTCCACCTGGGCGCGCCTCAAGTTCCGTCCATCGGGCCCGCTCCCGACGAGGGCCCCCTTTTTGCCTAGTTCCCCGGGTGTGGACTCGGATCCGAGCAGGGAGGCGGCGGTGCGCCCAGCCCGGAGCCGGCGCAGGTGAGTGTGCGGGGCGGGGCCGGGCGGAGCCAGTGCGGGGCCCCGGAGAAGGTGGAGCGGGCGCCCGAGGGCCAGCAGTGCTAGCACCCAGTTTTGTGGGCGGCCGGAGGGGAAAGCAGAGGCCACGTCGTGGCTGTGGCCTTCGGGGATGACGCGGCACTGTGGATTCCTGACTTCCTTGGCCTTTTGGCAGGGATGCCGACGAGGTGCCGGGGTGGAGGTGGGGGGACGGGGCCCTGAGTGCCGTGTGCTGCGCATCCAGTGCGGTTCCCGGGGCGGGGAGAAAGCGGGGGTCATTTTGAGCCCAGATTGGGTTTGGCTCGGTGCCTGGGGCTGCCCGCCCTAATGTCGCCTCCCGGAGGAATTCGGCTGGGGTCCCGGGAGTTTCGCCGCCCTGTTGGGCCCGGGAGGAAGTGCAAGGCCGGGAGGCTGGCCGCGACGCGGGCTGGGGAGCGTTCCTGCGTCGGGCTGGTTTCTCCAGCCCCTTCTCAGGGTTTCGCTGCAGGTTGGTTTGGTTATCGCTTCCGTGGCCCGGAGCCTGCCCCGCCCAGTCCCCTGGGAAAAGCTGGTCCCAGACCTCAGCTTGCCTTCCTTCTGTATCTTTCGGCCTGGAGCAAGCGGATACCAGTTCTGAGTCCGAACCAATTCTGTTAGCAAGGGCTGCTCTCAGGTCCCCAGAATCCTGCTCCCGGAACATGTCTTGCATGTTTTACTAGTCGGTGTATCCAGCAGTGTCGATGCCGCCCAGGCATCAGGGATCACTCAGTTCTGCCGAGCCCTACAGGCTGAACCCTTCCTTTCCCTTCATCCTTGGCATCCCTACACTAAGTAGAAAGATCTGCCAGTGCAAGGGACGCAATTCTGATTAGTAGATTAGGGTCAGAGATGGGAGGGGGTGCCCTATTAGGCGCCGTCTCTGTTTTCTGTTGGCTTTGCTAACCTCCCGAGGACTAAGAGTCCAGTTTTCACACTGTGGGCCAGCTACCTGCGCTACACATCGGTCTTGAGACACCGGGCACACAGCTCAGCCTAGCCTGCATCACCCTCTGCCTATCACAAACCTTGGGCATCACGTTTTCCAGATTTCTGTTCCTAGGTCAATCAAGCCTTCTCAGAAAGCAGTCCTGGTGGGCTCGCTGTAAACCGATCAGTGGGAGGGACATTGTTACACAAAGAAGAAACAGTTTCACTGTAATAGTCTCCCTTGTGAGGATTTCGTTTATTCTTATTTTCCACTAGGAGTATTAACAGGGTCTAGTGGCCCTGGGAATGTGCTTGTGCAGTGCACAACTGCATTCACTCGAGTTTGATGCATGCCTGGGTAGCTTGGACTGCATCGAAAGCAGCTTGAGGGGCTCCTAAGATCTCATTAGCCAACCAGGAGGTTGGGCCACGCCCTGAGCGAGTGGAGAAGCTGGCCGCCCCAGCCTTTGCGGCATTCGATGGAGATATAAATGATCGGTGTTGGGCTGATTGTTGGTGGAATGATTGGCAACAGAGACTCTAGATTCGTTGTGTAGAGTTTGATAGGAACAGTTAAGTTACAGGGCTGAATGATGGAAAAAGATCCCTAAAGACTCCACCCGAACCACTCACCTCTAGGGAGCTCTGGTACTGAGAATGGGGAGGGAAGAGGCTCATACAGGTTCAGGGAAAGACACCCCTACCCCACACCCATCCCCCGCCAAGGGAAGGATGATTCTTCAAAGTGTATTGAAGATCCAAGAAGAGTTCAGGAGGGGAGATCAGCCTAAGGGGAGTAGGGCTAGGGGAGGGAGACCTTACAGAGCATGTAGGATGCACACTCACCCAGGAGGACATCCTGTGCCCCTGCCAGTCCCCCTTACACACCAGCTCTGATGCTTGTTAATTGTTCACAAGGTTGTGGAGGACAACCTCTTCCCAGGGTCAGAAGAGGAATTTCTTAGCCTTTAATCTCAAGGTCAGGGTTCTGACCTACAGGGATAGCAAAAGAGACTGTTCCCGGTCCTGCCAAAGTACATCACGGTTGGGGGAGAGGGGGGTTGTGGAGTACCACGGATGCTTTTGCAGACCTCCACCACCCCCATTTCAGGAGATCCTATTTCCTCTGACCCAGGACAGGTTCTGCTTTACCACTCAGCTGTGTGTTGGGTGGACTCTGGCTGTGGACTTGGGTGTGGCCCTGCCTGGGTACCGCAGCATTATCTCCTGCCTCCTGCCACATTTGAATTAGGAGGGGCAAGGCAGCGCAGGGAGGAGCCTCATTCAGCTGATTAGAACTGGATGCTGAAGGGGCTCTGTAGGCTGTTCCCTGCTCTCCATCCCCCTTCAGCTACAGAAGAGGAAGATGTAGCCAGCAGGGTGGGTATGCCAGGCACTTGATCTGACGGGGCTATTCTCTTCCTATGATGCTTCATCCCTTCCTGGGTGCTCCAGGAGTTCTCAGGAGGACACTGGTACCCTGAGTGTGTCTCAATCTTCCCCATTGCTATTCCTCTGTTCCATAGGAATGGGGGGTGGGGGGATTAGGATACTGTGTCCTAAATATCCTGAGTCTTTAGGGAAAGGAGTTTCCAAACACAAGTCTAAATAGCTTTTCTTTCCCAGCTTCATAATCTCCAGGTTCATATTAAACTGTGGATTTCTGAGTGGCCCACAAACCTACATTTCAGGGGGCTCCTTGGTGATTCTGATTCTGACAAAGACACTCCAGACCACACACAACACACTAGTCACATGGCTGTTAACCCCCCCCCCCCCATTGACCCATAGCCTCACCTTCAACCCCTACGTTCAGAGAATTATAGTGGGAGAAACTGAGGCCACAGACCAGGGAGTGACTTTCCCAGATTACATCTGACCAAGATGTAATGGCCTTTGGGAGATGGGGCTGGAGGTCCAGAGTCAACAAATAAGTTGAGTTTTCTGCCAAAGCCCCACAAGTATGTCATCAAGCTCGGGACTGATAATAGGTTTACCTTGGGGTTAGCCTGGCGTAAAAACTTACAAGGTTTCTGAGCTGGAGAACTCTATCCAACCCCTTCCAGTGTATATCCCCTTCCCGTCCACCTTTCCCAGTGGGTTCCAGGCTGGCCTAAGGGTAGGCTGAGCCTGGGTTGGCTCTTCCACAGTGTCTCCAGCTCTCATGCCTTGGGCACCAGCTCCAGAGAGATTTACCCTCCCTCTTTCCTCCATCCCCAGGGCACCTGGCACCAGAGGCAAGGGCCTCCATCCTACCTTCTCTCATGGCAGCCACTGTGGCAACCACTGACGCAACTACCCCAGCCCTCCCTTGGCTCTGTAGCCTCTACCTTCCACCAAAGTACTCTCAGAGCCTTCCCTGGGCTGCTTCCGCGGGCTCTTGCCAGAAACAATTCACTCTAGCTCCTTCCAAGCTGCCTCCCTGTCTGAAGAAGCCTCCTGCCCTGATCCCTGCTCAAGCAACCAAGGTGCCCATCGGAGACACTTTGCGGTTCTGCCTTCTGAGCCTCTACATGTGTCATCGGGCAAGCTGGGACTGCTGGCCTCTGTGCTGAGAGGCCAAGAAGCACACTGGATGTTCTTGTCACTGCCCATTTGGGAGTAGGTGAGGTCCACTCACGATAGGTCATGAGGCTCTGGCAGCTGCTTGCTGACCTTGGCAAAAAAGGTGGCTTGTTTGGGCAATGGTATTGGGATGTGAGCCTTTGGGATGAGATGGAAAACTCTCTGCTGCCTTCTGCAAACCCAAGAAGTCAGTCTTTCTCCTCTCTCGCCCTTGTCTTGAAGGTCAATATGGGCGAGTACGCAACAAGGAGCTGGTGAAGAGGAGGGTTGCTAAGCTGTGGATGACAGCAGTGGGGCCTGGGGACGGGGGGTGGGGTGGGGGGAGTAGGTTGTAGGACCACCAGTTCCTCTGGGTCTGGAGGCTTGGAGGCCTCCAGGAGAGGGCAGCTGATCCCTCTGCAGGGTCTGCAGGGTCTGCAGGCCGGAGAGTGTGACTCCTGTCCTGTGTATGGCACTGGTAGAATTCACTGTGAACAGTCTCGGTCAGTGAATTACCGAAGGGCCATAAACAGAGCAGAGACAGATCCGCGAGTGCGTCGGAGCTCCTCACCCCTTCCTGCCTGGACCTCACTGTTTCCAGGGGTGCTGGGGTACAAAGACCTCCTCTACTCTGTCCCCAGAGGGCCTGTTCCAGTACCATCTGCTTGGCCGATTTTGGCACTAGCACATTTTTGCTTGTGTCTCTCCGCTCTGAGCAATCATGTGCAGTGCCAATATGGGAAAAGCGGGCTGCAGCGGCCGCGTTCACCTCCCCCTGCATCCCGGGGTCTATGTGTCTCACCGGTTCCCTGGCCCATCTGGCTTACTTTGGATGAGGGTACAGCCCTACCCTAGTGAACAGCCAGATCACCTTACACTGCCTGAGGCCAGAGTGGAGTCAGAGCTGG
>NW_022196903.1:25114883-25179788 GCF_008632895.1 Mastomys coucha | reverse complement strand
GCGTTGCTTGGGGTGGGGGTGGGGGTGGGGGTCACCATCTGTAGGGCCTACTTCTGTGATATGTGGGTAAGAAAGGCCCTGTTTGGCTCCTCCTCCTTGGGGGTGAGACCTCTTCTAGCAGAATGGGGGTCTAGCCTTCAGCTACAGGATTCCAAGGAAGCAATTCCAAGCCATGGGATACCCTGTGCTCAGCATGAGTGTTTTATGAGGGTGGCTGGCCTAGCTAGAGCTTACCATTGAGTGGTTCACCTCTGGTCAGTGATGAGAGGGATGCTAGTTTGGTTTGGCATTAGAGTGCTGGGAATGTTCTGGAAGGACTCAGTTGTGGCCTTTACATTGACACACCAGTGTTGGTTTCCTGCGTCCTTGGAGTCCCTGTGACTTAATGGCCCCAAGCAGCCCATACATGTGTTAGGTAACGTATATGTAAACTCTGATCTCCAACAGCTGCATGGGGTTTGCACTTTGTAAGGAGTCATCTTACAGATGGAGAAAGAGGCCTTGGGAAGAGAGCCATGCTGGAGGTCCATGAGTAGTGAACTAGGGTCAATACCTCTCTTCAGTCGCCACAAGGTATTAACCTCCAGTGGCCTTGCTCTGTGGACATTGCTTATACCCCCCAGGGCTGGGTGAATCTTGGCTCTGACCCTTCATACATATCCCTGGTCTTCAAGATGAGGAAGATCTGGACCTGGTCCATAAGGCTTAGAACAACCCACCCACCCATCAGCCAGGCTCTTGGGTGAAGCCCTGGTAGTTAGCAGGCAGTAAGAGCTGAGCTGGCTGACCTGATCCACTGACTGTCTGGTAGCCATCGGATCTGAAGTCACTGGGCCAGCCCCTAATGAGGCTGCCTCTCCCTGGGGAAAGGGAACCTCATGGAAGGGCTAGTTACTCAGTCCAATTACTGAGTCATTTTAGGTGGCCAAGCTAGAGAGGGTTAGGGCTAGGCCAGGGGGATGTGTGGAGTGGAGTCTGGAAGTTAGAAATCAGCCAATCCGGTTGGCTACTCATCAGGAACGTGGCTGAACATCCAGGGCCGCCCGCTTGGGTGCCCTGAGGATTGGATAGTGAGGACATTTATACCTACTACTGCCAGCCGGAGGCTCCCCATAAATCTCTGGGGTATGGTGCTAGTGTCCCTGTGGAGAAGGCCATCTGAGCACCTGGGGGGAAGGGAAGGACAGGAAGAGACCTCACAACCCCTGCCCTGGTGAGATCTGTTTCAAGTCTTGCCTCTGCAGGCCCTGGTCCCCTGTCTCTGGGTCTTCTGGCTACTGCCCGTTTTAATCCCTCCCTAAGGCTGTAACTCTACAACTCTGCTGCTTCCCGGCCAGCACTCAGGGAGCACTCTTAGCTGGGTCCCTCTAACCAAAGCAGTCCTCAGCTGCCTAGTGGTCTTGCCTCTCACCCAGGTGCTGGTGTGGCTAGTTCTATACTTCTTTCCAGGCTCAGGGCTCCACCCCTCTGGGGCCTACCTTTCCAGAGGATGACCTCGGGCCATAGCTTTCTGGTTCTCCTCATCTAGCCTGTTCTAGGCCTGGGTGAAAGTTCACCTATAGTAGTGACTGCTGGTGAGCGGAGGCCACAAGGCTGGTTGGACTCCGTAAAAAATCAGCTTCCAGAGGACCATGCTGATGAGGGCCTGGTAGGAGGGGAGGGCTCACCCTGTCAAGCAGGACCGGTTTCTTCCTGGCTGCCTGATCCAGTGGAAGGATTTACTCTTACCCCCTCAGTGGACACCAGGACAGTTGGTGAGGTTTAATCCACCTGGGGACCTTCCTGCCTTGTATTTTTCAGGCACAGTGGCTCCCAGGTGCCTGAGTTGCTGTCTCCTGGGTAGGCTTCTTGCCTTGTTGCCTGGTGTTGGGGCTGCCTGGGCCAGCAGCTCCCCAGAGTCCCTGTGCAGTGGATTATTCCAGACTTTCACCCTTCCCCCACCCCTGCATTTGCTTATTCAATCCAGGCCATTATCCGGGTCCCTGCCCCAGCTCTGCAGTCTTCTGGCTCTTGGAAATGCGATCTGGCTCCATTGATCGCAGGCAGGCGGGGCTGCTTGCTCCCAGCCTGGCTAGCGCTGCCCAAGATTGAGCAGTCAGGGGCGGTGACAGGATAGGACCCTCCTCACTCACACTGGAGTGGAAGGAGTGACCCACTCAACCCACCGGTGCCTCTTCTTGACACCGTATAATGTGAAAAAATGGCCTGTCTTTGGGAGGTACGTGGCCAAGAAACTGAGGTTCTGCTTGTTGTCCCCAAAGGGGATTCACTCTAGGTCAAGGTTTCAAGGAGCTCCCTTGCCAAACAGATCATCCCAGCCCTTGAATTCAGTACTGGGATCACAGGCGTGGCCCACAACTCTGGCTCAGCAGAGTCGCCTCAGCACCCAAGCCTAGGCCACTGGCAGTGCCCAGCCTCAGCGTCCTGAGTTTGTCTGCAGCTCTGCCTTTCCAGAGCACCATCTTTGAATCCTTCATCCCTCCCCTACCCCCCTGCAGAGCAGGGAAGACAGAGGGAATGGTGGCATTTCCATCACTGGCCCCTGTAAGTCAGTAGATTTCTGGAAATTAATCCATGAGTAGTTTGGGGGCAAAGAAGTGTACCGCCTTTGGGGCTCCTCGAAGGCTGCAGGGGTGTGTGAAATTTTTTTGGAAGGGATGGGTAAGGAGATCTCTGCACCTGGGAGAGTGCTGTGCAGGTAGGCTGTGCAGCTGTGTTTGGCTTGGCTGGCCCTGCTGGGCTGCAGTGATGGCTGTCTAGACTCTCCAGAGAAAGTCTTAGCCTAGGTGCCCCCACCTTCCCCGCCTCAGGGAGGAGACACAGGCCTAGCAGTGGTTTGCCTGCGGCTTGACAAGGAAGTGGGATATATGCATTGACTTTTTACCTCCCTCCTGGTGGGGTAGGACAGCTAAGGGACTTTAGGCTCTGGGGAATGTCAGGAAGGGATTAAACAGGATGCCACCTGGGGCCCTTAGTAGATGGCAAAGCTGGCTCCCTGCAACTCTCTTCCTTGGTTACCAAGCAGGGGACTCCTTGACCCAGTGTGCACCCATTCCCAAGCTCCTGCTGTCAGGTGCCTGGGGTGCAGTCTCTTTGACAGCAGTGGCTATGGCTCACTGCTCAATGCCCCTACACAGGGACTGTGGGTCTCAGAGGGGAAGAGGGGGGGAATCGAGGGGGTTTCTACACTGGAGCAGTACCATAGAGGTTGAAGACCATAATCTGGACTTCTTGTCTTAACTGTTGGAAGAGCGCCCTCCTCAAACCACCCTAACTGCTTCTTCTTCAGCATAGGCTGACTGGTCTGGCTGCTGGAGGCCTCCCACCATTTTTGGCAATGGTAGAACTCACACCGGTAAGGTAATGGGACCCGGTGGTTCTAGACTTGCCAACTATGGTGTAAGTGCTGAGCTGCGGAAGGAGGGTCTGCACCATGCCGGAACTTGCTGATCACCAGGAAGGAGAGGGGACTCCAGTCCATAGACCACCAGGCAGTGGCAGAGGGTGGGCGCAGCTGGAAGTGAGCCACAATGTTTCCCTGCGCCCCCCTGAGGTCACAAGTCATGAAGTCAGCTGGGAAGCCAACCTCTTAACCCTCAGGGACAGTGAAGAGGGCCTGGAATCCAGCCTTGCTCCAGGATGGCCCTCACAGGGATGGTGGGGAATCCTAAGCTTGGTGAGGATTTTCCTCTTGCCGCCCTCAGCCCCCAAGGGCTGTTTTTCGGGTAGGTTCTGAGGCCACAAGGAAATGTCTTCTGGTCCACGCACAGAGTGTGGATCCCCTTTCGAGCTTCTGGCGAGGGGGTGAGGATGGAGATGGTATTCTTTCCACTCACAGACATCTAAGACTCTTGCCCGGACCTTGGAAGGGTAGAGGCATAAAGGCTGCCACGTGGAGGGAATGTGCTGAGGTCGTCTGCCCCTCCCTCCTCTTTGGCCTATGTCCCTCCTCCGTCAGCCCTGCGGACTGGAATGTACGTGACTGAGAGCAGCCCCGCGGAGCTGCGGCCTCGGTGCTAGCTCTGCCAGTTTTGTGGATAGGCTGCTGATATTTGAGCCCGTGTTCACAGAGGGGCGCCGTCAGATTGTGCTCACCAGGCAGACTGCAGGTTCCTACAACTCAACTTTGGAGCTGGGGTGAGTGACTATTCCCGGAGGGAGGAGCTTGGTGGGTGGGCCTCACTGGGAAGTCTGGGCCTGGGCCCCAGGGTTGATTTCCTGACCCTATAGATGGCCAAGGCAGCCTTGGGAGCTACACGTATGTTTGTGACTGTGCAGATGCACATCTGTATGTGTGACCTTAGTTTAAAGTCTTTTCCCTTTCTCTGAGGACACCCCAAAACCTCCCGGGGCTGACGGGGGAGGGGCATAGGCCAAAGAGGAGGGAGGGGCAGGGAGCACCCCAGAGAGCACTGCCCTCCCACTCAGTGTATAGGTGGGAACAGGCTGGGCTGCTTGGTAAATATGCACACCTCAGAGACAGCCTTAGCACCATACCGTGCTGATGCTGACGGCAGGCCACTGTCATCAACTTTAAATTTTCACCAGTATTCTAAGCCCAGTACCCCATTTCTCTCTTCTCCTTTGCAGGGGGTTCCATTCATTTGTTCAATGTTTCTTAGACATAGGTTCACTAAATTTATATATTTATTTATTTTTGTGACAGGGTCTAGCCTTATAGCCCAGACTGGCTCAAACTCCAGATTCCCTGCTGTCTCCACCTCCCGAGTACTGGCATTGCAGGTATGTATCATCAGGCAAGTGGGGGGTTGGGTGTTGTTTGTTTGTTTAGAGAAAGGGTTGCACTATGTAGCCCTAGCTGACCTAGAACATACTCTGTGGACCAGGCTGGCCTCAGACTTACAGAGATCCACCTGCCTCTGTCTCCCAAGTACTAGGGTTAAGGATATGCACCACCATGCCCAACCAGTTGACTATCTTATAGGTCATATTTGTTCTTGAACCCAAAGGCCATGGGAGCCCAAGCAAGCAATGGGAAGATGTGGCAAGGTGCATGTTTTGTGAGAGCATGTTTCTGGTCAAGTGGAAGATCAAAGGATCAAATGAACAGTGGTCCCAGGATTCCTGAGGAAGGGAAGGCTGATTGCCCATAGGTTCAAGGCTTACATAATAAGTTCCGAGCTATCTTAAGCTGCATAGCAAGACCCTGCCTCCAAAACCAAAGCAGGCTGGGTTGTGATGACACACATCTTTGATCCTAGCACTCAGGAGGCAGAGGCAGGCGGATCTCTGAATTTGAGGCCAGCCTGGTCTACAGAAAAAGTTCTAGGACAGCCAGGGCTACCCAGAGAAACCCTGTCTTGAAAAACAAAACAAAACAACAAAAAGACCCAAACAAGATAAAGCAAAGTCAAAAGCGGTCAGTGGAAGACACTAGGGTTCATCCCAGAGGGGAGGTGAGGGATAGTAGTCCCCTGACATAATTCTCAAGAAGATAAGTGGGCTCTGCCTAGTGTGGGTCACATGGTTTAAGAGAGTAATAAACCTGCTGGGTGGTGGTGGCACACGCCTTTAATCCCAGCACTTGGGAGGCAGAGGCAGGCGGATTTCTGAGTTCGAGACCAGCCTGGTCTATAGAGTGAGTTCCAGGACAGCCAGGGCTACACAGAGAAACCCTGTCTCGAAAAACAAAACAAAACAAAACAAAACAAAAAGAGAGAGAGAGAGAGAGTAATAAATCACCTCTGATTTGACTGAAGGGGCGGCTAATGGCACCCAATCTCAGCGCCAGTACTTCTAATGGTAAGCGTTCAGGTGGACAGGTAAGCAGCTGCAGTTAGTATGTAATTTATAGCCAGAGCTAGGGGTTCATGGTGGGGTGCTCTGTCTGTGCCTCAGACCCCCTGCCCCTCCTGGGTGTGCCGTACAGCTTCTGAGCTTCCAGAATGGCTGGCTTGGGAACTGAAGGGGCAGGCAAGGGATGAAAACATTCTGGAACCTTGATGGATTAGTACTGAAGAAGAAATCAGGGGGCTTTGGCCTTTTAATACAAACCGTACTCCTGTAGCTAACATGGTGGCCTTTAATCCCAGCACTCAGGAGGCAGAGGCAAGCAGATCTCTGAGTTTGAGGCCAGCCTGCTCTACAGAGCTAGTTCCCAGACAGCCAGAAAAAAACTCTGCCTCAAAAAAAAGAAAGAAAGAGAGAAAGAAAGAAAGAAAGAAAGAAAGACTATTGGCCGTGGACTATCTGCTTGTGCTGGAAGGGTACAGGTGAGCAAAAATGGGCCACAGACTTGCCTTAGGCCAAGAGGAGCAAGAAACTAGGGCTGGGCGGTGGTGGCACACGCCTTTAATCCCAGCACTTGGGAGGCAGAGGCAGGCGGATTTCTGAGTTCAAGGCCAGCCTGATCTACAGAGTGAGTTCCAGGACAGCCAGGGCTACACAGAGAAACCTTGTCTCCGGAAAAAAAAAAGAAAAAACCTAAAAAAAGAAAAAAGAAACTGAAGGCTGTGAATTCTACCAGAAGGGGGCTGGGTGGTAGCCTAATGGCCCTTTTTGCCTTTGCAGGTAGTTATCCCAACAGTTATGGCTGTTTGGGGTGGTGGGGAGGTGCCTACTCCCAGGGCAATCACTACCTCCCCTCTGGGCTTTCATTCTAACTGTCCCCTAAGGTGCTTAATGCTTCAGGACTCTTTCCCCAGGAATTAGGTGCACCCACCTCTCCTGAGCCTGCTGCTGAAATCATGGCCAGGTGGGATGATCTCACCCCCCACCCCCACCCCCACAAATGCCAGACGTGGGTCTGGTGGTGTCAGTCCGACTTTTGTTTTTTTGTTTATTTATTTATTTATTTATTTTTTGGTTTTTTCGAGACAAGGTTTCTCTGTATAGCCCTGGCTGACCTGGAACTAACTCTGTAGACCAGGCTGGCCTCGAACTCAGAAGTCCGCCTGCCTCTGCCTCCCAAGTGCTGGGATTAAAGGTATGAGCCACCACCACCCAGCCCGACTTTTGTGCATAGTGTGTATATGTTTCTCACACGTCTGTGTGGAGCGTCTCCCTCCATCTCTCACTGTTTTCTTTCTTTCTCTATGTTTTTAGTGAATTTGTTTATTTGGGGGAGGGTACCATGGTACACCTGTGGAAGTCAGAGGACAGCTTGCCCCAGTCGGTTCTCTTGTACCAGTGGGTTCTGGGGCTGTTAGGCCCTGTTTCAAGTGCCTTTGCCCACGGAGCCTTCACAATGGCCTTTGTTTTGAGACAGAAGAATCCCAAGGAAAGAGGTACAAACTGCTGGCTGGCAAGTCCTGAGGATGTTCTTAGGTTGCAAAGGCGATGCGGCTTAGGCCTGGCTTTTTTTTTTTTTTTTTAAACTTGGGTGATGCTTGCTAACAGCCAGCTTCCCAGCGCCCCTCCCCCACTCAATTTATTTTTACATGGTCTCCTGTAGTTGAGCCTGGTGTTGAGCTCACTGAAGCCAAGGATGACTTTGAACTTCTAATCCTCCTTCCTCTCCCTCCCAGTGCTGCGACTGGCAGAATGAGTCATCACCCCCAGTTTGTGTGGTACCTCCATTCTGTGTGTGCTAGGCCAGCACTGGACTGATGGAGTTTCCTCTTACATTCAAGCTCTGTCTGGCCCTGGAACCTCAAACTTGGGTGTCCACCTCAGCTCCCCAGTCCATGATCTCAGGTACCTCCAAGACCTGCTCATTTCTTGAGCTCTGGTTCCCACAGACCAAGGCAACTCCTCATGGGTGGGTTTCCCGTGGGCCCCATGAAGTCACAGGAAAGCCTTCTTGGCTTTGACCTTCCAAAAGGAAGTTGTGTCCCATAGCCAAGGCACATTGGCATACTTGTAATCTAGTACCTTATAGGCTGAGGCAGGAGGATTTTATGTTTGGGTAGCCTGGGCCACTGAGTGAGGCCTTGTGGTTTTTTTGTTTTTTGGTTTTTTTTTGAGACAGGGTTTCTCTGTGTAGCCCTGGCTGTCCTGGAACTCACTCTGTAGATCAGGCTGGCCTCGAACTCAGAAATCTGCCTGCCTCTGCCTCCCAAGTGCTGGGAATAAAGGCGTGCGCCACCACTGCCCGGCTTGTTTTTCTTTAATTTGTCAGCTGAGGGTGGGAAATGGCACAGGCTGTTAGGTTCCAGTCAGGCAGCTGATACCTGAGAGCGAGGCTGCATGCCAGTTAGGGGAGAAGAAAATCAATTGCACAAGGGCAGGACCTTGAGAGACAGAGATGAACTGGCAAAGGTCTCGAGGAGACTTGGTGACTTTGACAGAAGCATGTACCCACGTGGGACTGTTGTAAAGGAGGGGGACCATCCCTGAGCCTTGGTAAGATCCTGGCACCTTCAGAGTGTGCCTGTGGTTTGGACCAGACCAGTGGCAGCTGTGTACCTGGGGGACTGCTGTGGGTTACTAACTAACTTAATTGTTGTACATTTAAAGAGATGTTTAAATTTTTCTTCTTGCTTTGGAGGTGTGGCTCTGTGGTAGAATTTGACTAGTTGGATGAGGTCATGGGTTCAAGCCCCAGCACAGGAAAAAAAACCATACATGTCAGCTTTTGAGTTTGTGAGGAGGGCTGTTCTGGAAATGTAAATTATTCTGTCATTAGAGACGAGTCAGCCGTTTCCAGGAAAAGCTTACCTAGAAAAGATGGAAATCGCCAGGCAGTGTTGGCGCACGCCTTTAGTCCTGGCACTTGGGTGGCAGAGGCAGGCAGATTTCTAAGTTCGAGGCCAGCCTGGTCTACAGGGTGAGTTCCAGGACAGCCAGGGCTACACAGAGAAACCCTGTATCGAAAAACCAAAAAAAGAAAGAAAGAAAGAAAGAAAAGATGGAAGTCTTTTATAATCGCCCCAGATAAGGCAGGCTACAGGCAGTCCCTCTGCGCCCCAGGACATCCTTACTGGTGGCTAGGCCCCAGGCTTTAGATGGATGATCGATCTCCTCCCAGCCTTGCAGAGGGCTGGGCTGATGCGGGGGACTGCTGGTCTCTGTGGGGAGCTGTATCAGCTGAGACTTGTTGACACTGGAACCATGTTTGGGTCACTTTCTAATCCTGTGGAGTCTCAGCTCCCAGACTCCACAGCCCTGCCCCAGCTATCATCCAGCTTGCTTGTCCCCCTAAATGTGTGCAAGTGTCCTGGCTATGCGTTTGTCCTGGGTATGGGTTCCGGAAGCTCTATTACAGGTATTGGTATGATCCAGATCTTCCCCGAATGAAGGCTCTGCCAGTTTCCGGAAATAAAAGTCTGGCTGGAAAGGCCCATGGGTGGTTGGTGGTGGAGGCAGCCATTAAGGCTCCCTCTTCCCATCTCTATCAACAGGTGCTTCTGGAACTCTCTTGTATGGTTGGTCCCTCAGCGACTTTGATGTCCTGTCCTGGTGGGCAGTGGGGGGCAGAGGAGCAGAAGAGGAAGGTCAACTGTCAGTGGAGATTGGGGGAGGGGTGGCAGGTACCCTTGCATTCATAGGACGAGGTGGGGTAGGGCTTATCCTTCCGGAGAGCCAACTAGTGTCTCAATTCTGTTGAAAGGAGACTTTTGTTACCCTGAGGTGCCTTCTGTTTAAGGACTGAAAAGGCGTCTTGACCTAAATTGGAATTGCAGATGTTCTTTTCTTGAAGAAACTGCTTTGCTATGCTTGATTGACTCTCTTCTTGGCTCCTTAAGGACATCTGGAGTGAATTCCACAACTGTAAACATGCCCCACTATCCAGTCTGTCCACCTGAGAGCTTCATTCTCAAACCGAGTGTCCTCCAAGGACGGCAGGTCCTGAAGTGTTGGATGCAAGGAGTGTCTACTTCATGCACGGCTCTCTTCTCGGTCCAGAACCTCCAGAATTGGCAAGGGAGGAGAAGGGTGGGAGAAATCTTTAAGCACTTCACTAAGACCAAAGGAAAGCACAGCACTGACTTTCTTGAGGGTCTTAGATGTATCCAAGGCTCCCTGAAGCAGGTTTTGCAGTTCTAGCTTGGTGTGTCTTTTGAGAATCTGGGGTCTGATGCAGGAAGACCGCTTAGTCCTCACTGGATCTCCTGGCAAAGGAGGGAACCCTGCATCATTTCTTGTTGCATCCATTTCAGAAGGTTGCCTGGCTCACCATCTTTGTCCCCTTCAGACTTCCCCACAGAGTTACAATCTGGGAACAGGCACTTTCGGACATCTTGGGAGTTAGCCCTTCGTAGAGTGTCTTTGCAAGGGATTTTTTTTTTTTTTGTTAAAATGTTCCCTGGTCTTGTTTGAACCAGTGACACCATTTGACCAGAGTTAATGGGACCATTATTCCACCGAGGTTGACCCAAGCTGGCAAATGTGTGGTGTCTCTGGACCTTGGCTTCTCACCTGTGTGTCACCCTCTTTAAACTTCATTGTATACATCTTTTATGGAACCTGCTTCAAGACATTTTTTTTTTTGAAAAAAGTATTTAAAAGTAACCTCTTACTGGAAAAATAAAACTGTTCTAAGACTGGGTTATGATGGGTGAGTACCTTTACAAAGCACCAACGAGTGCTGTACAGTACACCATGAGATGAGCCTTCCTATCAGTAAAATGCAAGAGGTTATAGGGATGGAGGGCATGGGGGTTAGGAGGTACACTGTTATAAAGACCCCCCCTAAGTTCCTGATGATAGACCCCACAGACTGGGGTTATCAGGCTCCATGCTACCTGGTGCTGTCATACCCCAGCCTTGACAGGTGTCTGCTCCAGGTCCCCACTGATTAGGTCACAGTGGGCACAGACAGAGGCAGGCTTCCCGATTGGCTGCCAAGCTCACCTGAAGCCTCCAACTGTAGCAGGTGGAATGAGGAGGCCTGGGTTCAACCCTTCACACATGAGGTAGTCCTGGCATCCTGTCCTTCTGTCTTAGCTGGATGGCAGGGCCTGTGCAGGTGTTGAGACGGATCAGACAAGGGGAAACTGAAGCCTGGCCGGGCGCTCAGCGGAGGAACTATTGTAGACAGTGCTCTCGAGCTGTGGTGCCAGGACAGGAGCCAGCCCAGTAACAGTTGGGGAAGAACATTTGGAAGTGGCTCCTACTGGGTGCCACGTGACCCTGGGCCTTTTCCTGTCTCTGGATTTCAAAAACAACAGCAACATAAATCCAATTTATTTTATTTGTATTTGTGTGTGTGTGTCTACCATGGAGCTGGAATTGCAGGCAATTGTAGCCCTGTAACTGAACTTCTGCAAGAGCAGTAAGCCCTTCTCACTGCTGAGCCATCTCTCTGGCCTCTCCTGCTAGGCTTTTACTCTTACAGGGTACGGGTCTCAGTGCTGACTAAGGCTGTCCTCAAAGCTAACGCTGCCTCCCGCCCAGGTCGTAGACCCAGCTAACCCTCACAATCCAATGGCCTCCTTGTTTGATGCCTCTTGAGTTTTGTTGCTTAACTGGGTTTTGGCGCATCGGCTAGGTTGCAACAAGGGCATTGTAAGATTATGAATTAAATAAAAAATTTTTTTAACATGAAATTACTTAACAGTGCTAACACTGCTGTTTGTTTGTTTTATGGGAACATGCTGAAGAAAACTGGGGCTCCCTGTATTTTGTGATTAAGAGACCATTGGAAGTCGGGCAGTGGTGGCCACACACCTTTAATCCCCAAACTTGGAAGGCAGAGGCAGGCAGATTTCTGAGTTGGAGGCCAGCCCGGTCTACAGAGTGTGTTCCAGGACAGCCAGGGCTACACAGAGAAACCCTGTCTTGAAAAACCAAAAAAAAAAAAAAAAAAAAAAAAAAAAAAAAAAAAAAAAAAAAAAAAAAGAAGAAGAAGAAAAAGCTAAACCAAACCAAACAAAACAACAAAAACCATAGGAAACCTAGTGTGCTGCATCCAGCTCCAGCTACGCAGCAGTCTGGGCATGTGTGTACCAGAGCTCATGATGAAAGGCTGCAGCTGAGGGAAACCTTGGACAAGGACCATGGTGCAGTAGCAGGCCTGGCTCAGAACAAGCTGCCCATCAATGGGAGAGGCTGACCTCAAAGCACTCCTGATCTACAAAGCAAGTTCTAGGCCAGCCCAGGCTCTATGTAGTGAGACCCTGCCTCAAAGTTAAAAGGCAAACAAACAGGTTTTATACAGAAACCTAATGTAGCTTGTTTTGTGCAAGACTTTTCTTGAGGGCCAGCATAAATAGTAAGGCTGTTGGGGACAGTCATACACACGTGGACTCCAGCCCTGTTTGTGAGCAATACACTTACTCTGAGGAAGCTGAGAGCTTAGGACTCAGGGTACAAAGCCTTCGACAGCACAATGCAGAGCCCCTTAGTACCTAGTAACTTTTTTCTTAGAAACAGGGTTTCTCTGTGTAGCCTTGGCTATTCTGCAATTAGCTCTGTAAGGCAGGCTGGCCTCCAACTCAGATCCATCTGCCTCCAGAGGCATGTTCCACCACTGACCAGGCCCCTACCCCTTCCTTTTAAAAACATTTCAATTAGTTGTCATTTTTTTTTATTTAGTTCATGTGCACTGGTGTTTTGCCTGCTTTATGTTGGTGTGAAGGTGTCAGATCCCTAGGAACTGGAATTACAGACAGTTATGAGTTGCCATGTGGGTGTTGGGAAGTGAACCCTGGGCCTCTGGAAGAGCAGCCAGTGCTCTTAGCCATCTCTCCAGCTCTGTTACTTAGTAACTCTTAACTTTAAGTATCCTCAGTTTTTGAGACAAGGTCTCAGTGTAGCTCAGACTGTACTTAGTAGCCTGTTTTTGATTTTGTTTTTGAGACAGGGTCTCTCTATATAACCCTGTCTGTCTTGGAACTAGACCAGGCTGGTCTTAAACTCACAAAGATCCACCTGCCTCTGCCTCCTGAATGCTGGGATCAAAGGCATGTGCCACCATGCCCAGCCACTATTCATTTCTTTCTCTCTCTCTCTCTTCTCTCTTCTCTCTCTCTCCCTCTCTCTTTTTTTTTTTTTTTTTTTTTTTTTTTTTTTGTTTTTTCGAGACAGGGTTTCTCTGTATACCCCTGGCTGTCCTGGAACTCACTCTGTAGACCAGGCCTGCCTCTGCCTCCCAAGTGCTGGGATTAAAGGCGTGTGCTGCCACTGCCTGGCCACTATTCATTTCGTAAAAGGTATACATTAATTCAGAAAAAAAGTTGAGACCCAGTGATAATTACTTAATGACATTTTGAGAAGGCTCTTTACTGTGCAGGGCAGCCTCGTGTGGAAGTATCTATCCCAAACTGTCCTCTACCCCTGGCAATTCTACATCAGCCTCCCAAGTGCTGGGATGATGCACGGGGGCCATCACACCTGGTTAATTTGACAACAGCTAATTTAAGTTTGACCACAGTCCTCCCTCCCGTTGGCTGTGCTGGGTATTGAACTTGGGGGCCTTGAAAATGCTAGGTAGGTAATCTACAACAAACTCTACCGTCAGACTGACAATTTCATCCACAAGTGCATTAGATTTTGGGTAGAGCATCTACACCCCACCTCCAAATAGCTAAGCTGCTTAAAATAAAATCACATGCTCTGCAACTCCACATTTCCCCACCTCAAGCATAAGAAGTAGCATTTGTGCTCAGGTTCTAGGCTCGCCTGGCCCAGGTTTGTGTCCTGGCTCTGTCTCTTGTGGACAGGGCACACTTGGTCAGGGAATTTGGCTTCTTTGTTCCTCATTGCTGAGGATGACAATGCTTCATACAGCCTCAATTAGTGGGGAGCGTGAGGACTGGTTACTATTATTGCTATAGAAATTCTCTAATTGTGGGAAAGCCAGTGTTTAATAAGAGCTAGGAGTGCCCATGGACAGGGTTCAGGCCCAGGCCTGACCTACCCCCATCCTATCTCTGCAGATGATACCCCCTTCCTTTCCCCCACTCTGGAAAATTATATTACAAAAACAAAACAAACAAACAAACAAACAAAAAAAAAAAAAACAAAACTAGCAAATAGCTCAGTGGTCTTCAGGAGGGAGCTGTGGCCCTCAGAATGAGGTGGGAAACCTCCAGACTGTGCTTGGCAGCTGCTTCAGTGCGCTAAGTCCTGCTCTATCCCACCCCCTCCTCCTGCTGCTGCTAGCCCAGAGGTTCTCAGCCCTCCTAAGGCTTCGACCCTTTAACACAATTCCTCTTATTGTGAGGGTGGGGCGGGGGTGTGTATGGGGTTGGGCCCTGCTCTACCATCAAGTTGCGTTTCTTCTTGATGGGTCTGGCACCCACCTCCCTGGGCTGTGCCTGAGCTGTTCGTGCAGCCATCTCCTTAGTTCGGTCATGGGAACTTAGGTGACTCCGGGAGTCACAGCACCACCAGGGGACACCTTGAGCTGCAAGACCATCAAGCATTCCTAGACCGACAGACTTCTGTGAGCCCAGTTACTGTTGACAGCACAGTGGTGAGCTACATGGAGGATCCTTGGGTCTACCAGTGCTTATACTGCTCTGCACCCTACCAGGCCTCAGCACACGGAGCTTTAGCAACTTGACCACAGTCTTCTCTTTTACTTGTGCATGCTGGGTAAGCGCTCTGTCTCTGAGCTACAACCCCAGCCCTGCTCTTCCTTCTCAGAACTGCCAAGTTGTTTTTAAAAACATCTCATTTGTGCTTGTATGCCACGCTGCATGTGTAGAGGAGGTCAAAGGACAACCCCAGGGAATCAGTTCTATCCTTCTATGTGAGCCTCAGGAATTCAGCTCTGGTCATCAGGCTTTCTATCTTCCAAGCCATCTCACAGGACCATGCCAAACTTTATTTATCTGGGACATGCTGGTATTCATGAATCTAACCTAATAGACCCTTAGGTCCGATCTAATTGACAAGATAGTTTGGTGTGCCTGAAAAGCACATACTGAATGTTTTTATGTTGCTAATAAAATCAGATTTCATATAAAAACCTAACTTCTCCCATTTGCTGGGAATGTTGAAGGTAGTAAGGCCCACTTGTATTTGAGGGTACATTCTGTTAGCTTAGGAGAGGTGCCCATCAGATAGCTGTTTGCCACTTTGTCTCATGCCCAACTCTACCCCACTGCTCCTCTTACTCACTGGATTAAACTGGCCCCTGGTCAGTGGCTTAGAGAAGTCAAAGAGAAGCTTGCCATTAGCCCCTTGGAAGACAGCTGTCACAAGCTCAGTGGAAGGCACTGTCTGGGTCTGGCTTGTAAACAGCAGGAGCTAGTAGCATCCTGGAAAGGCCGATTAGAAGAACCCCTGCTCTGCGCAGCCACAGCCACTCCTTCCTCTGGCCCATCCTCTCTGGTGAACATGGATGGCAGTGTACCATGTATGTATAAAGGGATAGAGATAGCACTTGAGCCAAGTGCTGAGCCAAGGTTAAGCCCCAAAGGAAACCACATCCTCATACCCTTACTATACTCCTATCAGCTGAAGACTCACTGAGACGTCTACAAACAAAACAGGCAGAAAAAGGCACTCAAGGGTGAGACGAAGCACAGCTCGAGTGAGTGAGGAGACACACAGACTTCGGGAGGAGCTGGAGTCAGGGTGTGGCAGCTTCCAGCAGTGACCCACACATTCAAACAGTGAGTGTGGTGTATGAGAAACCAAGAAAGGAGGATATAGAAAGCAACTCAGGGCTTGGACCTTTTGCTCTGAAGACATTTCATGAATCAAACACACTCACTAGGGAAATCCTTAAGATGCAAGGGTCAAATAAACACCTAAATCAATTCCAGAGTAGAACCTTCAAACCATCTTGAGGCTTTTTGAAGTGCGACTGTTCCAGAAAACCACGATACAGAAAACAGACTTTGTCGGGCCTGGCGGTGTTGATGCAGCACTAGGGAGCCTGGACAGGTCTCCTTCCTCCCAGAGCCTTCTGTAGCTCCTAGAGTTGGTCCAGTCTAACGACCTCTAGTGCATGTCTTTTGTAAAGGACAATGAGCCCAAGTGGCCAAGGCTGCTAGAGAGAGGGGCACTTTTTGTTGCCACATTAAACTATTTATTGAATGAGGCAGTTTAGACAGAATGGAGAACAACACAGAATCCATGCTCTGCTGCTGGGAACTTGCTTTTATCTTCTTGGCAATTTCTCAAACTATTGGGAAGTTATTTCACCACAAAGAACCGTGGACCTTAGAGCCCCTGGACTGCTTCACAGTAAAAAGAAAAGTAACAAATTGTAGAACCAGGACATTTATATGTAAATTTCCCGCTCCTCCCTTATTACGTACAGAAAAGAACATACAAAGAACATTGTATAGTTTTATATAAAACAAGCAAATATAAGAATTGGAAACTTTTCTCAAAGGCTGAGCAAGACATGAAGAATCTTTTAATGTCTCATTAAAAAACAAAAAACCAAAACCACCACATTAAATACACTATCACACACGGGAGAGGGCTGGCAGGAAGGAGGAAGAGTCCCTGCACGCAAGGAGCGGAGATTTGGCTTGTCAAGACATCAGATGAATGAGCCACGGGAGACTCAGGGCTTGTGGCTGGAAAGCACAGAAGCTCACAGTGACAACGACTGCTCAGTGCAATCCACACCATGAGCAGGAAAGCTGTCCCAGGAATGTGCCGCCAGGATGTGCCTGGGAGAACAGTCCTCACAGAGCCTTCGGACACATCTGTGACGGCCAGCCTTTGCGCAGAGGTCCTGCATGAGGCAGCCTCCTCTGCTGAAATATAGCTGCGGACAGCTGGAGAACACTGGTTCCCACGGGCGCACCCTGATTTATGAAGTTTTCTCCCTCCTTCCTTTTTTGCTCTCCTATACCCTTCCCATTCTCTCCATCTCTCTCTTACACACACACACACACACACACACACTCACTCACTCACTCACTCACTCACACACCCTGCACTTACACCCGCCTGCTCCATGAACATTCCTCAGACCCTTAACACTTGTGTTACCTTCAGTTTGTAACATGACTGACCTTACAACTGAGCAATTCTTTAATAGTCATGAGACTGAGGATTCCTGGGAAGGGAGAAGATGGGAGGCTGAGGAACGATTTCTTGGCCCTGCCAGGAGCCTGCAGGACATTTACCTGCCTGTGGCAAGGTCAGCACCTGGGCCAGCTGGAAGAGTGTCTCTGCTGGCAAAGCGCGCTCGCAGTCACTGGACTTGGTGAGCACGTTCTGGACCACTCGGTGTCCTGGATCTTCCTTCCCTCGGGGAATCTAGCAGAGGTCTAGGCGGCCACTGGGAGGCAGCTTTGGTGAAGGACGTGGTCACCTCTGCCCGAGTCTGTCAGTAGCTCAATGCATGACCCTGGTATGAGCGAAAACCAGGCGACTGTGTCTGGTCGTGTACCCACCACCCACTAAACTGGGTGGGTTCTTTTGTTCCCACAGTTCACCTTGATTTCATACAGGTAATTCCATGCGGGTTTCATACATATATATGTATGTACATATACACTTTATACATATATGTAAATGTGTATGTCCATATGTACACATATACATATATTCACACTCACACGTACACACACGTAAGTATACACACATTTCCGCACAAAGAAGTCTGGCCACAATTTGGCTTTTTGGGACAGTGAAATCGGTGTCGTTTCTCACTCCACCAGATCCCAGAAGTGGTGCTTTAAAAAAAATGTGATTCCAAAATCTGCCGCCTTTTCTCCTTCTTAAAAAAAGGTTACCAAAACTTTCTTTCCAAGTCGAGAGACTTGATTCCATTTGATTGCACCGCTGCAAACATGTAAAAAACTCTTGAAGTAGACTAGAAAAGGATGCCATGATAGAGCTCCATGTCACTGTTCCAATGTCACCACCTCCACAGCCTGGCCGTCCATGGTCACTGCGCTGTCTGATATCCTGGTGGTCACTGGGGCCATGGCCACCTGCACTGGCCCGTTGCCCTGGGCGAGGCTGGTTACCACAGTCTGGTACATGCTCACAGGGATCTGGACCAGGCCTGCAGAGACAAAGCAAGACCGTTGGTGGGGTCCATGCTCGGGACCCAGGTACTGGCTCGGGAAACTGGCTCTGGTCCTTCGGGACATCGCTGCCTGCCAGCCTCAGGGTCAATGACTTACCTGCTTCCCAGGCACAGATAAGTCTCAACTTTCTTTTTAGAGACAAGGTCCTACTGTGAAGCCCAGGTTGGCCTTGAGCTCTTGCTCCCTTTGCTTCAGCCTCCCAAGTACTCAGATTCTGGGTATGTACTTGGTGCCTGGTAGTAAATCTCTCTCCTCACTTCAATTTTAATTCTTAGACTCTCAGGAAGAGTGTGGGAACACTGTGAAAACACTTCCCTTCCATCTTTAGGAAGCCCCGCCCACCAGTGTGAGTCTCCCACCCTGCCGCCAGGCCAGCAGCACATCTGCTCCTGGGCTATGCTGCTGGTCCTTTTCAGCCCTCTAGCTGCCCAAGCTCAAGCTTCTATCAGCTGGGAAAGATGGTCCATCTCGGTTTTTTCCTCCAGAGTCAAATGTGAAAATGAATTGAACCAAATTAGCTCATTTGTCTCCAAATTGTAGGATTTCACAGACTGGTATAATTTAAAAAACAGTTTAGGAGCAGCTAAAAGCAACAGCAAAACAAACATACACAGCCCAACTATCTCCCAGCACCACTGTGTAGTACATAGGGCATGAAGCTTTGGAGAAGTGGGCTTCATTTCCAGTTCACTTGGGCCAAATACTTGTGTGCATCGGCCTTGTTTTCTTGTTGGAAGTAGAGTTACAATGGACAAGGAAGGGCTGTGCTTTGCAAGCCCCCAAGCAAAACTAGTCTGTCAGTGGAGTGGAAGTGGTAACTTCTGCCCAAAGGGACTCAGGGCGTGGGGGCCCGGATCCTTCAGGGAGACAGAGGAGGACAATAACAGTGAAAACTAGCATTTAGCTGACCAGGTTAGTAGGTAGGAGCCCCAAACCTTAACACCTAGACCATTGTGACAGAAGATCTGAGATTCAGACCCATCCCCTAAAACCCACTAATAGTGAAATTAAGGTGAGTGGAATGGCCTGTTCTAATAACACACACACACACACACACACACACACACACACACACACACACAAACAATCCCCACACACCTGTAGTGGGAATCTGAGACAGAATTACCTGAGCTCAGGAGTTTCAGGTTAACGTAGGCTATAGCATAGGGGACTTCATTTCAGAAATACAAAAATAAAGAGCTGGGAGTCTAGCCCAGTGGAAGAAGTCTTGTCTAGCATGTATGAGGCTTTAAAGTTAGATTCCTAACACCACAAACAGCAGCCCCAAAACCATCTCCCCACCCTCCTACCCAATCAGATTTCAAACTCCCAAACTTGCAATAAAGTATGTCTCTAATCCTAGCGCCCAGGAGGCTAAGAGAAGACAACTATGAGTTTGAAACCAATGTGAACCACAGAGTGAGACCTTTCCCCCCAAAAAAAACAGCAGCAGCAGCAGTAACAACACCCTGGGCAACCCCAAAATCCTACAACCAACAAGAAAAGAAAAATACAAGAACAATTTAACAATAAAACGTGCAATAAATAAAACACATTGCAAAGGTTATAATATAACAAGGAAAAACTCCAGAGGCTAGAAAAAGATTAGAAAGTAGGGAAATTAGCAAACAAGCAAACTTCTATTATTGAAAAGCAAGTTTGGCATGGAAAAAGCCACTTGATGCTTTAGGTGCAATGGACAGACAGCAAGAGATCCAGACACATCTCAGCATACAAGGGAGACAGTGAAGAGCCCGAAAGACTCTAGGAAGAATGAAGCAGGGATCAGGAGCATATGCAATATACTGGACACAACCGAGAAGCTAAGATGACGGAGCCCTGCCTTCAAGCATCCTGGCTCAAGCGGCCCTGAATTGCTTTCAGCCTAGAATTCTACACCCAGCTAAGATGATCTATATGAATTACACTTGACACAACTTCAGCTATGGGTCAAACTTTAGCTGCCCATGCACTTTCTCTCAGAAAATGTGCACAAGAACCTCAAGAACAGGCTCTGGAGACCCTGAACAGAGACAAGGGGAACAAGACAGGGGCAGGGCTGGGCCTGAGTGCCAGGAGCATCAGAAGGATTAAAGCGGGAAACAACTGGTTGAATGTTGAGGCAGCACCAGGAAGAAGAGGCAGGCAGGATCTCTGCGAGTTGAAGGTCAATCTGATCTACACAGCTGAGTTCCAGGCCAGCCAGGACAAACAGTGAGACCTTGTCTCCAAAAGAAAAGAAAAAGAGGGAGAAGTCAGGGCTAGCTCGAAGACCTGGTGGGTGGGAGCCTTTTAAGCAATCCTGATCTGAATTCAGTGCCCAGGACCTACATGGTGGATGGAGAGCAATGACTCCCAAAAGTTGTCTCCTGACTATCACACACACTTGGTGGCATGAATGCATGTACATGTGTGTGCACCTGTCCAACTGTGCGTGTGAATCCAAACCAAAGGAAATTAATGCAAAAGAAAATCTGATTTCACAGTGTTGACTGTGTGTGAGCATTTTCTAAGAGTCAGTTTTGTCAATTTAGGGATAAGCATTTGATGGTACAACATGAAACAGGCTTGTTTTGATGACAGTCATTTTAAAACCCCACTTATAAGAGCATGTTAATAAAACACAGGTGGGTCAGTACAGCTCCCTTGAGAGGCTGGGGCTGAGGGAGCGTTCTTGTCTGTGTGATGTGGAGACACTGGTAGAGGACTGGGAAGGAGTAGGAGGTTGAGGCTTCAGGGTGAAGGTGGTCTGGTTCCTCCTAAATCATTGCAAATCAAGTGCTGAATCAATTCTCTCCATTCACCCTCCCTTGCCACAGAAATTAGTTTTTGTTTTTATTTTTATTTATTTATTTATTTATTTATTTATTTATTGTTTTTTCAAGACAGGATTTCTCTGTGTAGTCCTGGCTGTCCTGGAACTCACTCTGTAGACCAGGCTGGCCTCGAACTCAGAAATCCGCCTGCCTCTGCCTCCCAAGCGCTGGGACTAAAGGTGTGCGCCGCCGCCGCCGCCACCACCACCACCAGGCTCAGAAATTAGTTTTATTTATACTACGTTGCTTAGTCCTTTAGTCTCACCCTTAGACACCACCATGTTAATAATACTGAGATGCTTTGACATGGTGTTCAAGGCTCTCATGAATTGTTCTCGTCCATTTTCTCCTTTTGAGTCAGGGTCCCAAAATGGAGCATAGGCTGGCCTTGAACCTTTGAGTCTCCTGCCAAGTGCTAGGAATACAGGCATGCGCCCACTGTGCTCTGGTCTGCAAGGGCTGGGATGTACTCGAGCTTCTCCACACAAGCACCTCCATGTTTTTATGCACCGTGACTTTTGCAGCACCTGCCCTTGGCTTGCTCTCTGGCTCTCCAAGTCTCTGTCCTCCAATGACTTGGGTCCTGTTTCCTGGTAGCCTCACAGCACTTGGCCCAGACAGAGGGACGGTCCTTACACGTTGTCACTGTTGGCACGTCTTATTTCCGTAAGAAGGGACCCAGCCTATCACCGAGCCCTAACAGTGAGCAAGTGCTCAACACGGTTCCCCACACTCATAAATGAAAACTCAAACTCCAATCACTGTTAAGGGTGGTGGCTTGCCTGTAGCCTAAGGAGCCAGGAGAGCTGCCTTAACTCCAAGACCAGCCTGGGCTAAATAGGGAGGACACTTTCTCCAAAAATAAAAACAAAGTAAAAAAACCACACCCAAGACCTATCCAAATAAAACATTCTTTTTACAGATCACATGTTGTGTATTTCACATAACTCAGGGAAGAAGCAAATTTGGCCTCAGTTGTACTGAGTTACAAAACGACTTCCACACAAAGCTGTCTCAAGGTGAGTAACTGACAATCCTAAAGGCTTTTCAAAGAGAGAAACTCCATAAACATGGTCACCGACAACCTCCGAATGCCTCTTCTACACGCGCTCTCAGCAGACAGCCACCTTAAATAAACACATCACCGACTTCATGTAGGGATTTTAAGATCTCTCTCTCACACAAACACCCATGCAGGCATTTTGACATGGGATTAGATTAAATCTCCTGTGTCTCTGACCTAGCAGCCTTTATGTCCATGGCTCGGGGGAGGGACTGAAGGCTTTGAAACCCAGTACGCACGCACTAAGTCGGGCGACTGCCCTTGGAAGAGATGATTAAATGCTGAGGCTCAGTAATCAGGCCGGGACTGCCCCTACATCTGCTCAGCCTGCCCCTGATTAGCCCTAATCTAGAGGCACATGCTAATCCACGCTTGTATTCTGGGTCATTTCAATTGATTAAGCAACAGGAAACCCTTCATGTTCTACTTTAAGAGCCCGAAGATTCTTTCCCTTTTCAGGAAGCTCCAGTACAGTCTTGGTAACTAGACTCCATGGTTTGTGTGTGGCTGCATGTCCCTTGACTTGTGCTAGGACCTGGAGAGGGATGTAGGCTAGCGTCTCTGTAAACGAGCAGAATCCAGGGTTTCTCAGGGAGGCCCACTCACCATGTTCTAAAGACTCTAGTAGTCCAAAAGGTCAAAGCCACACAAATGCTTAGATGTTTAGCAAATCGAAAGTCCTTTTAAATTAAAAGTTTACTACCCTTTGTTTTGTTTTGAGACAGGATCTTATTGTGTAACCCAGGTTAGCCTCAAACTCCTGGCACGCTTCCTGCCTTACTCAGGTGTTCTGATTACAGGTATGATGCTCAGCCGCAAAACACTTATCCAGTTCCAGCACTAGGGAGACAAGAAACAGGTAAATATTTTTGTGTTTGAGGACAGTCTGGTCAGCAGAGCCAGTCCTAGGCCAGCCAGGGCCACAAAATGAGACCCACCTCCTAAAGTTTAGCAAAAACAAAATTCAAGGACAGACAAGATGGTTCAGCAGGTAAAGGTGCTTACCACCAAACCTAACAACCCGAGTTCAATTCCCAGAACCCACATGATGGATGGAGAGAACTGACTTCATTAAGTAGTTCTCAGATCTCTACCTATGTGTCCTGGTACAAGTGTGCTCACACAGACACACACACCACACACACACACAAAAATGTAATATGACAATGTTACATTTGCAGCTACTAGGTGTGGTGGTAGATGTCTATAAAATGAACACTTGGGAGGCAGAATAGGCAGGTAGGCAGGATGGTCTGAGGCTAGCCCAGGCTACATGGTGAGTGAGATCCTGTCTCAAAGTCA
Source organism: Mastomys coucha (assembly GCF_008632895.1). NCBI lineage: Eukaryota > Metazoa > Chordata > Mammalia > Rodentia > Muridae > Mastomys > Mastomys coucha. Next base: position 25,156,752 of record NW_022196903.1, on the reverse strand, counting down.
AGACCACCTTCGAGGCCCCAAAGCCAGGTAAGGCAGTGCATGACTGCAGTCCTAGCTCACAGCCTCTGAGGCCAGCCTTGTCAACACAGGAAGACTCCGTCTTAAAGACAACAAAACAAACAGGCAAATGGATGTTCATTGCACACCCCTCCCCCAAGCTAGATGTCTGGGCTTTGGATTTAGATCTGGGAGCCTTTCACGCACAATACCCAACGCCTAGCACCCTGGCCAGCAGGTAGAGGACTGGCTCCTCCGAACTCACTGCTGCCTCTCCAGGCTTCATGGTACATCATGGCAGCACATCATGGCAGCATTGCCAGAAGAGAGCTGACAAGGAACTCAGAAAGTTCAGATCTTCAGGATCAGCAAACTTCCTAGAGAAACTGTCAACCCTATGAGCATGTTTCCTCTTAAATGAAGCCTGACCCTGTTCTGTCTTGATTACAATACAATCTGTAGGGTATCACTGCTGAGCATAAGCGGTAAAGCATACCCAGTCTTCCCTGCCTTCCTTACCTCAATACTCGGCAATTACAGCCTCCGTGAGGCTAAGGATCAAGCCTCCGAAACCACCCTCAGGACATCTTTACATCCAATACATCATCAAACCTTGTCAACTCTCCTTCCTTCTTGTAAAAAATTATTTTTATTAACTTTATTCATGCGTATGTATAAGGGAATGAGATGTACGCAGACCCCTTGGAGCTGGAGTTGTGAACTGCCTCACATTGTTTGTTTTTTTAAAGATTGATTTATTATATAAGTACACTGTAACTGTCTTTAGACACATCAGAAGAGGGACAGCTGGAGGAGCAGTCAGTCCTCTTAACCACTGAGCCATCTCTCCAGCCAACACGGGTTTTCTGAAAGGAAAGTGAGCACTCCTAACTGCTAATCAACTCTGCAACCCCAAACTCTTTCAAAAATAAACCAGAACTCGGTTTCTCCTACTTCAATGGCAGTAATAATTTATGAGTCCCATTCCAGCACTGTAACTTCAGTTTTCAGAAACTTAGTTAAAAACCAAACCAACCCAACTACCCCACAGTCAAGACCAAACCCAAACCAGACATATGCTAAAGCTAAGAGCTAAAATGTTATTTCTTTTTCAACTGCTGAGGTGAATTAAATTTGAAGAAGATGATATCTCCGTCTTCAACAACGTAAGCTCTGCCTTGTTGCTTGCACTTCCCAGCAGCCTTAGCTGCGCTCTCAGAACTTTCCTCTTTAAGATCTTCGTCTTTCATTACTTCCGCCATAATGAATCCCTTTCCAAACTCTGTATGAATCTTTCCTGCAGCCTGAGGAGCCGTCACGGCTTTGCTGATGGTCCATGCATGAACTCCATCTGGGCCTGCAGTGAGAAAGTACTCTAGTTGGAGTGCTGCAAACCCAGCCTTAGAGATGTTTGGTAAAGCATTGACCTGCTCAGTTCCAGGTACTTCTCGGTCTCCTCAGCACTTTAACCCAGGATGGTCTCAAACTCGAAATCCTGCTGCCTCAGCTTCCCAGGAGCTGAGAGTATATAACCATCACATCTCGGTTAGCTGAATCTTGAGCAAGTATACACTAACTTTTCCTACAAGTTCCCTGCATTATCCCTCCATCACAGTCCTCAGCTCTCCCCAAAGCGTATCTCCCTGCCTAGATCTGCCCTGCAGGCTGAGCAGGGCTCTTCTGACAGTCCCCACATCTTTCCAGGTGTGTTCTCTGCCTCCTGTGATGTTATGGACTCCGCCATTCACTTGATACCAAGTCTGCACAGACCTGCCCTGCTTCCACGTGGCTCCTGTGCTTCCCTTAACAAGTCTGCGAACTTTCAGCTGCGAACCTGGACACAGGAAGTGTTCAGTAACTGGCCCTGTTACAACACACTGATGTTCTTCATGACTTTTTAAGAAATGGGGCTTCACTCCATCCTGCCTCGCCCTCTTCACACTGAAGGGCCTTGAAGCCTTTTGCTCTAGAGAGCACAGCAGCTTTCTCCACAAGCATCCTTAAGCGGCTGAGGCCAAAGGCTTCGCTGGAGCTTGATGGCTTCCCCCGGGGGTGGGGGTGGGGTTATTTTACTCTATAGGTTATCTGACTTCCATTAAAACGTTCTTAGCCACAATGACCCATGTGAATTCTGTCATTGAACATCTGTGGGCCTTAGTTTCCTCACATGTAAGATGGTCACTAGTAATCTCATAGGGGACCTGAACATATGTTGACATAGAAAACCCTTGGTACAGTGTCTAGCACACAGTAGGTCTACAGTACTTGTCAGCTGCTTTTCAAGATGACTGTGATTGAGAAGTGTGGTTTGGGTTCCAAGTGGCAGATGAATGCTCCCAGGAAGCAGCAGACAAGCAGATACAGCACACACCTTGCAACAGGAATTTGTTCCTACAGCAGGGCAGATCATTTGCTGAAAGCCTCCAAGGACACAGACTCCAGATGACAGCCATGGACTCATGCAAAGAGGACCAGCTGGCAGCGTCCCATGCACCTCACAGCAATGGAACCATATGAGGGAGATGAAGCAGCCGCTAACTGAGCACACAGACCCCGATAACTGAGTGCACAGGTGAGCATGCAACCCTGGGCAAGCCACTAACCCAATTAACAAAGTTAGAAACAGGAACAGTGTTAGGGCTGGGGATGTAGCTTAGGGGTAAAATGCTTGCCTAACATATGAAGGCTATGGGTTCAATTCCCAGCACTGAAGTAAATGTGTCATATATGAGTGATCACTTACAGTATGATATTATCAAGAACTTCTCAGAAGTGAACAGGACAGACATGAACCAAACACAACACAGGGCTTTCAGGACGGGTTGGTTACCCAGCACTACAGTAGCTTGCCCTTCCCCACCTCAAGACAAGATAGGGCAGGATAGACAGCTTTGGATAGAATGGGTCTTTCATTTGCCTTCCAAGCTGGGAAACCTTTGGGAATTGTTTGCTGTAACTTAATCTTTCAGTCCAAAGGCCTGTGAGTTGGCTGTGGAAATACTGATGATCACAACAGGAAAAAAAAAATAGCTAAACAAAATAAACACAAAGAATAAACACAACAGTTGGTTTGAGACATGTAGCCTTGGCTGGAACTCACTGTATGGCACAGGCTGGCCTTACATTCAGCAATCCTCCTGTCTCAGCCTCTTGAATGCTGCAATTACAGGCATGGACCACTACAACTGACTGAGAAATGATTCTTCAAACTAAAAGGAAGTGATATTGTAATGTCTTCTGTAGTTTATTAACATGAAGACTAAAACAGGTAGTGGGAGAACATTGGCCTAAGTGGAGAGTCCATGACCAGAGAGGAAAATGAAGGAGAAAGCTCTGAAGACACCACTCAGAGTTAATAGCAATGGTTGCTCTTGTGGAGGACCTGGGTTTGGTTCTCAGTACCACATCCATCCTTAACTCCAGTTCCAGGGACCTGATGCCCTCTTCTGACCTCTGCAGGCATCATGTACACAGATACATACTGATGTAGGCAAAATATTTACATATACAAAATTAAATAAGTCTGAGAAGAAAAAAAGGGAAGGAACAAGGAATTAAAGCACCATTCCCATGTCACAAAACTTGTCAAGTCCCTAAAGGACTGCAAGATTTAAGGGGAAGGAAGTCTTCTGATGATTCCCTTGAAGACTTGGAAGAACATACCAGTGGCTCATATCTAAGAAAAGTACTATTGTGTGAATCAAAACAGGCCTGGCTACCTGGCAGGTAAGCAGAGAAAGTCAGGAGGGAAGCTAGTCCAGCATGTAGATGGGAGGAAGAGGCAGATGTCCAAGGAAGGACCAAATGGGAAGAAGATGGAGAGAGGGGCCAAGAGAAGAAGGCCATGAAAAGAATACCAACCTCAAGTGAAAGAGCCAGGTAGCCCTGCCAGTCACACATGGTGGAGCAAGGGCCTTTCAGCTTTCCCTTGTGGGCCGAGTCTGAAGCATTTGGGGAATTTATAGATCCAATGTGTTACACCAGGCAAGCCCTCAACAGACTCATGAAGCTAGGAGCAGCCTCAGTACTGGGTCCTTCTCAGTACTCAAAGCTTCCTCTCTTCTGGCCAGACAATCTCAAGGTACACTGTGGGGAAAACAATGCGTCTAGGAAATAAGGTTCCCAGCAGTGCTGGCCAGCTGGGACACTGTCCCTCTGTCTTTTGCCTTTAAGGCTTCAAAGAAACTCTTCTTGCACCCTTGCCCATAAATCAAAAATGTTAAAATTAAATTCATTTTTACTTTTTTAGTAAATGTATCTCAAAGATATCTTGGAAATATGAACTCATGGTTTCCTCTTGAACACCCTGGATATGCTCAGGAATACTATGTAATAAGACTCTGTGTTTTGGCATCAGAACCCCCATGGTTCATCATCCTATAGATTGAACCCCAATGTTGGCTTACCTGAATTCTAGGCTTGCTGACCTAACCATTAATGCTTTTCTGAAAACTGAAATAGAAATAAACCTTCAATTAGAGAGTAGAACATGTACTCAGCTCAGGACCCAACTGTTGAGAGAAGACAGGAAGAATAAGATCAGGACCACCAACCCACACACTAGAGGCTTGAATACCCTCTCAGAAGAAAGTTACCCAGCTCTGGGTGGTTTTTGTTTTTTTCAAGATATGGTTTCTCTATGTAACTCTGGACTCACTTTGTAGATCAGGCTGCTCTCCAACTCAGAGATTCACCTGTCTCTGCCTCCTGAGTGCTAGGACCAAGCTGAGTTTTAATGCAGAACAAGGAGTGCCAGGCTCACAGAGAAGCCACCCAGAAAGAAGACACTTCCAGAATTTGACATAATTACACATAGAGACAACTACCTTAGTAAAGCCTCATCTTTTTCTTTTTTTTTTTTAAACGAGTCACTCTTTTATTGGGTTTTAATTATCAGGAGTCAAAGACTGAGTTCTCACACAGGAGTCAGGAAGACAATCATGGTCCAGAGTGCACCCTGGGTACTGTCCCCTCTTCAGTGGTTTTATGGGTTGCCACTCAGCTTTGAGTTCTTGTAAAAAAGCAGGATCTGAAAAGATGTAAGCTGCCAGCACCAAGACAACCCAGCAAGGAACACTTCCTTTCTTCTCACTGAAGTACAGATTGCAGTGACCTCTTTGAAATGCTCCAACGATGCCTTTAGGGGCGAAACCCCACATCAGGGTCTAGTGCAGCAGCTCCCCTACTGTGACAGCTAAAGGTTTCTTCTTCTTCACTGGCAGGACTGACACCATCTTGGAGTCTGTTTATTCGCCAAGACCAGTAACTGTGACCATTCACTTTCTCTGTCTCTCGCATCTGAACTATACTCGCATAGCCATCTTGTCTGCTAGGGACAAGTTCTTTACAAGGGAATCAGGCCATCCACAGAAGCAGCAGAGCCTGGAATGGCAGCGTTGCAGTTACTGCGCACTCAGCTGCTTCCTTCTCTCCCCAAAGACGAACCCACCTGTAGCCTTCTTGCCAGGATCCACTTGCAACCTCCACAGTCTGCCATAAAGAGGCCTGACAAGAACATAGAACTGTTAAAGGCGCTCGGCAGGACGGGCCACTAGAATCTGCCACAGCTTTGCAGCTTCCCATATACCCTGGTGTACAGTGTTCTGTGAAACATTTATTAACAAACTCAGCTCATCAACACAGCAGCTCACTGAGTGTATATGGTGCATGCACTTACAAAAGTGTAACTTACAGCGAGCCCTTAGTCAAGCCAGAGGCCAGAGGGTGAGTCGGTTCCTCCTGCTTGCCACTGTCCTAAAGTAGCGGTTATGATGTGGTTTTCTTGCAGCAGATCTACCTTCCTAATTATGTCTTCCTTAAGCTAATATGAAAACTAATTTGTATTTCCTAAGCACCCAGCAGCTGGGCGGGGGGTGGTGGGGAGGGTCTAGGCTTACACTGGTCTGCTTAGAGAAACTGCCCAAGGATTTAAAATGTGTCACAAGTAATCTACATGAGAGATAATCTGTATGTGACAACCAAGAACTGATTATACTTATAAAATCCACAGGTCACTTTTGACTATGAGGGCCAATTTATGCTTAAGTAACATTACATTTATTAGTTAAGTTAAAAAAAAAAGATACTGCCTAAATGTGAAGCAAAAGTGTTTATTTTATATGAGCTTTTGCCCAGTTGTCAAAGCAACCATGTGGTGGCTATTCGAAGCAGAGGCAAGGAGGAAGCAAGATTAAAGCCATTTATACCTCGGCCTTACTGGGACAGGACACTGCCAACAACCTACTTTTTGACTCCCAGGAGCACTGTCCACACCTTAAGCAATGAACAATTCACCTACGTCTGGCCTCTTGTTAAAGACTATTGAGGAAAAAAACCACAAAACTGTTTAGTCCTCATAGCTGGGCCATAAAAGCTTAGGGAAGAGGCAGCCAGGGAGAGGATAAACTGAAAACAGACGTTCATTCCCGCTCAGTGTGGTGGTGCACACCTTGAATCTTAGCACTTGGGAAGCAGAGGCAAGTGACTCTCTGTGAGTTTGAGGACAGCCTGCTCCACAGAGTGAGTTCCAAGCCAGCCAGCTCTGCATACTGAACCTGTCTCAAAACATCAAAAAGTAGGCATTCTTAAAATCAAATCCCTTCCTCACTTAGTATATTTCAGTATTTTTTTCCCTTTCTTTTTGTGAGGATAGTGGGGCAATCCTTGGAGGCATTTTTTTTTTTTTTAAAACTAAACCAGGCAGTGGTGGCACATGCCTCTAACTCCAGCACTCAGAAGGCAGAGGCAGGCGGACTCTACAGAACAAGTTCTAAGACATCCAGACTTATACAGAGAAACTCTGTCTCAAAACAAAAAAACCCTTGAGAATACAGTCTAGGTAGTATGGCCAGAAACATATTCCAAAGATTCCTAAAGAATCCAAGATATTTGAAGTTTGGCCTAATGTCTCTGGGAACTATCTATAAAAAGACATGTTCAATCTGTCTTAGGGTGACTAAGGAACTATACTTTAAATTTCATTTGAATCAACTTTATCTAAGCCACTTACTGGAATATTAAAAATCTAGAGTATCGGGTTGGAGAGATGGCTCAGCAGTTAAGAGCACTGACTGCTCTTGCAGAGGTCTTGAATTCAATTCCCAGCAACTCCATGGTGGCTCACAACCATCTGTGATGGGATCTGATGCCCTTCTCTGGTGTGTCTGAAGACAGCTACAGTGTACTCATATGTAATAAATAAATCTTTTTAAAAAATGATTATTTTTTAAAAAGATTTATTTATTTTATGTATATGAGTACACTGTAGCTGTACAGATGGTTGTGAGCCACCATGTGGTTGCTGGGAATTGAACTCAGAACCTTCAGAAGAGCAATCAGTGTGCTTACCCACTGAGCCATCTCACCAGCCCCATAAATAAATCTTAAAAAAAAAAAAAAAAAAAGTCTAGAGTTTCTAGTATGCCAATCCCACACTATAGATGTCCATCAGTCACACAGTCACACAGACACACAGACACATACAGACACAAAATACCAGTCCCACACTATAGATGTCCATCAGTCACACAGACATCAGAAGAGTTGCCTTTCTTTAGATGGAAACTCAATCTGAAAATGGGTGCTTTGTGTTAGCCTGAAATATATTTCCTGGACATTTCTTATTTTATGTCACAATTCTCTACCCCACTCTACCAAATCATTTTAACACTCTGTAGTCCCTTGGGCCTGCAGGAAGCCGCACCAGCGTTACAAGCAGCACACAGTATAAAGTGTACCTACAGTTAGAGCTGAGCACTGTGGAGAAGCTGCTACTGGCCAGCAGTCAGAAGCACTCGCTGGCTCTCGGGTGAGCCAATCTGATAGCACAGCCCTTGCTGCACTGCTCAGAGCCAATGGCTCAGTTCCCATACTTAGACCCTTTCAGTGATTCTCAAATCCAATTGCTGACTTGACAAAATCAAAGATTTTTTAAAATCAATTTCACTGTGAAAACCCCATTTAGGCTCTGAAAAATCTCTAAATTGGGGCCCTTCTGATAATGAAGATTTGGTGTAATTATAATGTCACAGGCAATTGTGCTGATAAAGCAAAGCCAGCATGTCTCCTTGCTGGGCCTTTGCTCTCAACCTGACCAATAGGAGGAAAAGGAAGCTTTGTCAGGAGCAGATGTGTGGTGGGAGGCCCAGGAAAGTGGATCTACTGGACGGAGCAGGTGCCACTTAGACATTCACTTTACCGGCTCCAACCACAACCTCCCCTTCATTTGATACCCTACTCCTGGCAGGAGATGGAGAGAGCATCGCACAAAAAGGAAGCATATTTATCCTGTTCAGATTACTTCTTCTAGGCTGCTGCTGCTGGGCTCTGCACATTTGCTCTTTATTAAGCAAATGGTATAGTTGGATGCAGGGAAGTGAATCCTGTATTTACACAGGTAACATGAGAGTCAGAAGGCCCCAGAGCATCCAGGCTGGGATGTGCACGTTATTAGAGTTAATAACAGCATGCTGACATTCCTTCAAAATCCTAACAGAAGCATAAACTACAAGAGGAAGGTCCTCTTTTACTTAAGACTTTTAAAACCTTTGCTCACCCAAAGCTTGCCCTGCTGTGATAGTGTGGGTCCCCGTGTGGACAGAGGTAGGCCCTTTAACACGCCTAAGTACCCTGCAAAGATGAGAGGCACCAACAAACAAGTGTTTCCTTCCCAAGCACAGGGTGAACAGAAACAACTCCAGTTCAATTTGTTCAACTGTCTCTGGATTTGGCATTTAAAAAAAAAAAATCTATTTGCGCCAGGTGATGGTGGCCTTTAATCTCAGCACTTGGGAGGCAGAGGCAGGCAGATTTCTGAGTTCAAGGCCAGCCTGGTCTACAGAGTGAGTTCCAGGACAGCCATGGATACACAGAGAAACCCTGTCTCGGAACAAACAAACAAACAAACAAACAAACACAAAACAAAAAAACCCAAAAAATTCTATTTGCAAGAGTGCTGACTTTAAGATGGGTACCTGATTCTGATTTGATTACAAGTGGCTAGAATCATAAGAAACTGTAGCCTGCCTTTCCTAGAGACAGATCTGGGAACCAACGAAGAGGGCAATAATATATAGAAACCCGTGTTGGCCTGAAGGGCACTGGGGTGCAGTGGTCAGTGACATCCACCTGCTAGGTGATAAGGACTATTTTGAGGTCTCTGCTCAGAATGGACCTGGTTCAACAAGCAGTTCTACAATGCCTGAGCACTAAAGAGCAGATGAAGGCACCTCAAGCTGGCTTGCTGATGTGTAGTGCTGAGGACCAAATGGAAGGTATCTAGCTTTTTTTTTGGGGGGGAGGGGGTTCAAGACAAGGTTTCTCTGTGTAGCCCTGGCGGTATCTAGCTTTTTAACAGGTAACATTTAAGTACTACATTCGAAGGCCAAAGCACAGCTCAGATGAGCCCTTAAAGACAAAACACTCAATGGTCTAACATTTACTACGAAGCCCTCAGTGCTCACTTGTAGTCTCTCATCTTTAAGACAAAGATGAGAGTCAGTTTCTCTCTCATTCTCCTTCTCTCCCCCTTTCTTCCCTTCCCTATGCCCCTATGTCCTAACACTTTCTAGCAGGGTCTTGCTGTGCATCCCAGGGAGGTCCCACTTGTGAGCCCCCACCTCAGCCTCCACAGTGCTGCAATTACAAGTAGGATACCACGCTATGCTAAAAGATATGCTAAACCCATACATTGGGAGAGGAGACCTTGCAAAAGGCACTGCTACTTCTGAAGGTGTCTACCACACTACCTTTGCAGGAGGCTAAGTAAGGAACTAGGAAAGGCTGTCGGAGAAACCTTCCGGCTGTGGAAGGTACCTGAGTGTTAGGAAGGCCTGGGACCTCTGGAGAACTTCCTGAAGTAGACTCCTGCTTCTCTCCCCATTTCCGGTGAGGTTTTGCCTAATGGTAACAGTTGTTACTGGCACAATGGTAAATGCAGGCAGCTCTGTGTGTCGGATGCCCCCCTGCACTAATAGAGCCTGACAAAACAGTTTCTGCTGCCCTTAGTGTTACTGTTACACCCCCTGGATGGGAGAAACTGAAGTCAGGAAAACTACTGCTTCCTATAGAGGTCACTCAGAATGGAGGAAGGAGAGGCTTCAGAACTGAAGACTCCTAGTAACAGTCCCTTTCCTCTTTCAGGCCACCAAAAGGCAGGGAATGAGTAGCACCCATGAGGTGGAAGGTTGTAGGGATTTTTTTGTGCTAGAGAACAGAGTCCACAGCCCAGCCTCATCCCCCTATTTCTTAGCATCTGTGTTTGCGGTGCAGTCTAGAATTCATCCAGTAGCAATGGCTACTTTCAGATTTCTGACCCTCCAGGCTTTCCATACTTGGTTCTGGGTACCCCTGGCTACAAGGATCTTTACCTACAAGGAAGAACATTCACTTGTGTGAGGAGTCTAAGCAGAAATATGCTAGTGGTCTGTGTCATGAATAAACAGACTAGGAAGTGGGTCTCGGTGTCGCCACTGCCTCTTGTCTTAGGGTTTCCTACTCAGGACTCTGCTGTGCATAAAAATAGAGCACTTCTTCAAAAACCTCCTGCCTTGTTTGCACTCTGGATTCATGGAGTGACATGGGTGGCTTTTTCATCAAAGCATGATGTGAAACAAACTTCTCCAGTGATGGCAATGTACAACTATATTTATTGTAGATTTAAAGGATACTCTACTGGTCACTAGGTACATGCTATTATTTGAGTTTAATTGTGAAGAAACTATGATTAAAGATTCAGGATATCAGACCGCAGATGACCATAAAATGTGATTATTAAGATGACCACTTAAAATGTGATTATTGTAACTGAGTAAATGTCTTAAATCCGCCTGCCTCTGCCTCCCAAGTGCTGGGATTAAAGGCGTGCGCCACCACAGCCCGGCAATTATCTTTTTTTTTAAAGAGAGACACTCAGTACATTGTTCAACCTGATCCTAAATATTTGGGATTAGGTAATCCTTCACCTCAAAATTCTGCTGCTGACAGGTCAGTGCAGTTCTAGACGTCAGGTTTGATATTATATACTTATTTGTCTCTGCTAAAGTTTTTTGTTTGTTTTTGTTTTGTGACTCTTGTACAGTATCTGGTCACCAGCAAAAGAATGCAGTAGTGGCAGTAACAGTAAGGAAAAAAACAAAACAAAACAAAACAGGAAGCCCCTTGAGTAGTTTGGCAGGCAAAGATCAAGCAAAATAAAAGTGGCTCTTTCTCTGATGAGGCTTACTGGCACATCTCCTCTTGCATCTTGGAGGGCTGTGGAGGGCACAGTGGCAGTGTTCTCTTGCTGCACTGCACTGCCAGCTTCTAGAGCAGCCACCAACTGAGGGCTCATCTCAGGCCCTGCTCACGTGCCTGCCTCCATTTTCTTTCTGAGCCACAGTACTGCATCTCATTTCTCATAAAAAGAGTCCTTAGCCAGCCAGTGTGTGCAGATACTCTATGATCCCACAGTAGAAAGGGCTGCATTAGGAATGGATCTGCACTGGCTTTTTCATGCAGAAAAGATAGTTGGCTTGGCTTGGACTGACAGCCTTTACTCTCCAGACACCACCAAGGGGCTAGTGGAGAAGAGGGTCATTTACCTTCTAGGAAGCCCACAGCAACTACAGTGTTACTCTTTGGGGCCTTGAAGATAAGGTGGTAGGATGCAAATGCTGGGATTCAAAACACATACAAGAAATCCTTGCTTAGGGGGCTGCTTAAAGACTGGTGTACAGCATTTGTCACATTTGGAAAAGGTAGGAGTGGTATATAAAATATAATTTCACTTATTTTCTTTGAGACAGGGTCTCTTTGTTTAGTCCTAACTGTCTCAGAATGCATTATGTAGACCAAGCTGGCTTCCAACTCATAGATCATCCTGCCTCTGGCTCCTGAGTGCTGGGATTAAAGGTATGTGCTACCACATCAGGCTAAATTCTAAACTTTTATTTATTAGTAGTTTGCGTGTATGCACACACATGGGAGGCCAGTGGACAACTTTAGGGTGCCTGTTGTCTCCTGAGTGGATCAGGAGGCGGAGCACAGTGTTAGGGCTGCGCAGGAAGAGCTTTCACTCACTGTGCCACCTCATCAGCCCCAAAATGTATTCTTCTTCAACTTCTTCATTAAAATCTCAATTAACACCAAGTCAAGAAGTAATCAGTGCACAAAGGAATAGCCTGTTAGGAATAGCCTCCTGACATTGACTGACACATTTCCTAAATTAATATACTAAGTTAATGTCCATCTCTGTTGGGTCCTTTGCAAACATGCCACCATACACCCATGGTTTATCAGAATAAGGTCTTATGTCTTTCTTTCTTTCTTTCTTTCTTTCTTTCTTTCTTTCTTTCTTTCTTTCTTTCTTTCTTTCTTCCTTCCTTCCTTCCTTCCTTCTTTCCTTCCTTCCTTCCTTCCTTTCTTTTTTTAGGTTTTTCGAGACAGAGTTTCTCTGTGTAGCCCTGGCTGTCCTGGAACTCATTCTGTAGACCAGGCTGGCCTCGAACTCAGAAATCCACCTGCCTCTGCCTCCCAAGTGCTGGGATTAAAGGCGTGTGCCACCACTGCCCAGCTCATGTCTTATTTCTTAAAGAGCTAGAAAACCAAGACCATGGCAGTGATAGTGGAAAATGGTGTCATCGATGCAGTCACTGAGATCTGCCCAGTGACAGTGCCACTTTAGGAGAGGAAAAGAACAGCCTAGTTATTATGAACTGTGTGCTGGACAACAGCAGCCTACGAGGACACTGCAGAACCCAAAGGAGGTGCTTCAAGAAATGCCACCTTGTTTTGCCCTTGATTAAGGATGCAGAGAAGGCTTCTGACCCTTCTCAGTTGTATGGTGTCCGTCTCTGGATTTGTCCTAAAGATGAAAAACACGGCCTTCACTAGTACTGTGAGCTCTGTACTTTTTGACCCAGTGAGTAAAGTGTGGAGACACCATCCCACTTACAATAATATATCCATGTACCCTAGACTCTGCTAAGCCCTGAACAGGAACCATTTTGTTCCAGGCTTACCACCATATGAACAAAGACCAACCATTATCCTAACTGTACAGCTAACGATTAGAGAGGCTAACCTCCTGCCCCCATAATGTTAGTGGTAACAGTGTCAGACCCGCCCATCCTCCTCAACCTGACTACTCTAAATACCATACGAGACACAAAGTTAAACATCCTTGCTATCACTGATGAATCACAGCTTGGCATAAGCAATGCATATATATGCTCTACTACTGAACTTTTGTAGCAGAGGTTTGATCTGTGTGTGCATGTGGAAAAGAGAGAGAGAGAGAGAGAGAGAGAGAGATTGATTACAGACCTCATATTAAAGATATTCTAATGCTCTAAGAACAGACATGAAGGAGATTTAGTAGGAAGCTAAACACACAGTGCTCCCGAGTCCACCTGGACTCACTTCTCAGAGGCAGGCCTTAGAACCCTCTTCAATAACTTGAATTAGAATGGACTTTCCACCTTCTCTTGTGAGGATGCCACTCAGCAGCACTGCTCCTTTCTCAGAACCTCATGCTTGTTCTGATTCATCTTTTCTGTTAACCTTCTTGCTAAGATAAACTAATCAGTTTTCCTTTCTGTTCTTTTCTTTCTGCCTGAGGTCCTGCACAGGCCACACAGAGGTTCTACCTCTGGACCACATTCCCAAGCCTTAAAGATCAAACTGTCCTGGAACTCACAGTTCCAGGTATTTTAATACAGTTGAGATCAAGTTGAAGTAGGGGTTTTAAAAGAGTTCTTTTTAAAAGGATCACAGTGGTGCATGCCTTAACCTCTGTGAGCACGAGGCTACCCTGATCTACAATCAGTTCCAGGATAACCAGGCTATGGAGAAAAACCCTATCTCAAAACCAAAATAATATAAAAAAACAAACGTAAAGGAAGGGGGTGGGGTCAGAAAATCTGAGGTCATGCAAAGTGAGGAAAGGGCAGGAAGCTCTGTTCCCTCGGCTTTGAGAGCTTTGCTTTGGTTTGGCAGCAGGACAGGCAGTAAACAGACGGAGGTCTGTAGGCAGCAGGACTGTGGAGGCAGAAAGCTGCTGCTGGGGCCAGCCTGGCAGAGCAGGCTGTGTGCAGCCTCGAGGTGAATGAACGGGAACAGCCGCTGTGAGTGCATGCTGGCTGTCGGGGTTAGTGTTAACAGTCTGTCAGCCCAGGACTACAGAAAAGACTGAGGCCATAGTTCTTAACACCAGGACAACACAGGCAGTTCTGCGAGAAGGGCTGCAGCAATCAAGTAAAAACTAAGGTTCATTTCTCTAAGGGAATTTCAAAACTACTATAAAGCTCACTCTTTAGAATTCTATTTTCTTCCACCCAAATTTAAAAATGGATTGTAATATAAATGTAGGGAAAATACCAACTTATTATTACCTAATATAGTACACTAAAATAAATTTCAGATATAATATTAAAAATTAAGAGCCGGCTGGGTGGTGGTGGTGCACACCTTTATCCCAGCACTTGGGAGGCAGAGGCAGGCGGATTTCTGAGTTCGAGGCCAGCCTGGTCTACAGAGTGAGTTCCAGGACAGCCAGGGCTACGCAGAGAAACCCTGTCTTGAAAACAAACAAACAAACAAAAGTCACAACTATATTAGGCTAGGCTGGGCTACATGAGACCCTATCTTAAAAAAAAAAACAAAAAGGAAAAACCAAATCAATAACAACAACAACAACAACCAAAAAAAACCCCTATCTAACAACTAGAAAATGAAAGACAGTGATGACACACACAGTCTCAACAATCTCACACAATCACAACACTTGGCAGGGACAGGTAGATCTCTGAGTTCGAGACCAGCCTGGTCTACAGAATGACTTCCAGGACAGCCAGGGCTATGCAGAGAAAACCCCGTCTTAGAAAACCATGACCCAAAACCCTATAAAACAACCCCCCCTAAAGACCGTATTAGAACTGGAGGAAAGCTTATTTAGATACTTAGAAAAGATCACTGAAGCTATGAGTGGTGGCACACAACTTTAGCCCCAGAATTTGGGAGGCAGAGGCAGGTGGATCTCTGAGTTCAAAGCCAGCCTGATCTACACAGTGAGTTCTGGGACATCAAGGGCTACACAGAGTAACCCTGTCTTGGGAAACAAAGCAAAAAGAAAAAAAAAAAACAAAACAAAAAACAAAACAGAAAACCAACCAACCAACTAAAACAAAACCCAAAACAAAGAAAGTAAGAAAAAAAAAAAAGACCCACTGAGCATAAAGTGCCCAGACACAGTGGCAGATGAGTTATGCCAGCACTTGGGAAACTGAGGCAGGTGCATCATGATTTTGACGCCAGCCTGGAAAACCAAAACTCAAAACAAAAATAACAACAAAAGCAAAAATTCTATGAACACAAAAACAAATAAACAAAAAGAATCAAGCTTTTCCAAATTAATAATAGAAAAGTAAAGACAATACACGAGTACATACACATGACAAAGAACATTACTAGGACACAGACAAATAGTAGGCAAAACGTTCATCCATGTTAAAACACAAATGCACAACTGTGGATAAGATGTGAGCTGGCTGCAATGGTTCACTCCTGCCTGTGATCCAGCAGTTTAAGGGCATGCTGTGGGAGGACTGCCTTTGAGTTTGAGCCAAGCCTGGACTATGTAATGAGCCCACCTCAAAAACAAAACAAACTAACAAAATAATGAAAAAGGTGAATACATATATTACTAATATAGAAATGCAAATTAAAATAGAACTTATTATCTGTCCTAAAACAGATTAAAAAATAAAATCACACTGGGCAGTGG
The DNA here is from genome assembly GCF_008632895.1 of Mastomys coucha. Classification (NCBI taxonomy): domain Eukaryota; kingdom Metazoa; phylum Chordata; class Mammalia; order Rodentia; family Muridae; genus Mastomys; species Mastomys coucha. The sequence continues at coordinate 25,140,995 of NW_022196903.1, read as the reverse complement.
CGGCGCACACCTTTAATCCCAGGACTTGGGGGGGCAGAGACAGGTGGATTTCTGAGTTCGAGGCCAGCCTGGTCTACAGAGTGAGTTCCAGGACAGCCAAGGTTACATAGAGAAACGCTGTCTCGAAAAACCAAAAAAAAAAAAAAAAAAAAAAAAAAAAAAAAAAAAAAAAAAAAAAAAAAAAAAAAAAAAAAAAATCCTGCTAATATTTAGTATAAAGTAAAGAAGTAGGTTGTCTCAACGAGAGAGCAATCAAGCACAGGATATATGATACTAAATAAATAAATAATAAATAAAGCTGTGCAAAATCTTATACAAATATAAACAGTATCATTTTATTGTTTTAAAAAAACATCAGGGGCTGGAGAGATGGCTCAGTGGTTAAGAGCACTGACTGCTCTTCTGAAGGTCCTGAGTTCAAATCCCAGCAACCACATGGTGGCTCACAACCATCTGTAATGAGATCTGACACCCTCTTCTGGTGTGTCTGAAGACAGCTACAGTGTACTTACATATAATAAATAAATCTTTAAAAAACAAACAAACAAACAAATTACTAATAACAGGAGGCTCTCTCAATTATGGATAATAAGATGAAATATTACCAAGCATTATAAAAATTACCTTTTCAAAAGTTATTTAATGACATGAAAATGGTTAAGATACTTCAAAATGTACAATGAGTTACAAAATAATACTGATAATACAACCCTATTTAGTTTGAAAATACTCCTTTTTGACAAACAGAAAGAAAAAGCCAGATTTAAAAACAACCTCCAAATATCAACATTAAAGAATAAATAATCAAGGCAAGGCTAAAAATATCGCCTCCTGCAAAACAAACAAACAAACAAACAGACAGACAAACAGAAAATAAAACCAAAGGCTGAAGTAAATGCTCCATTTGTCATTTCTGTTTCCCTTCCAGATCTAGGAAGAGGGTCAGCAGCTCTAGGGAGAAACAGGGTGCCTAGCAACACCACTCATCTGTTTTGCTTGGCCTCATTTTGTTTTTAGGAAGAAAAGATACCCAAACAAATCCGTGATAATATTTCTGACATAAAAGCAGGGGCTGCCTGAGGTAGCAGGAGCCAACAGAACCCTTTCATTATCTTTGCTGTAACACAGGAAGGAGGAGAAAAGTTCTATAAAGGTTACCCCCACATGAATGCCTGCATCTGCTGTTCCTGGAGGGGCAGGGGACCCGGGGCCTAGCAGAGAAGAGGACGGCAGAGAAAAGGAAATGAACAGTCTAAAGTGTGCAGCCTCGTAGACTAGCAACGGAGTGAAGCCATGCTAGGGCTCCACCTTCCTTTTATGTTGGGATGAAAGTGGTGCTTAGAAAAGCAGGGGATGTGTTCTGGGACAGAGAGTGCACTTATGAGGACTGCCTTGTTGGCCCAGTCAGGATCGTCAGCACTGTCTACAGGATACCCTAACCTACCACCTGTGGTTACTTTACTCCATCAAATTCTGTGGCCAATCTATTTCTGCTATTCTGCTCCACTAACTCCTCTTCAGGCCAGAAACCATATCTGAGTCACTCTAAGATCTTCTATTCACACTGTCTTTAGACTGTTCTGGAGTCTGTGACGCATTTCCCCCAAGAAGTGTCCATTTCCAAGTTAGTTCTACTCTTAAAAGTTAGGCTTTATTCTGCCATCATTAGATTCTTCCTGATAATAAACTTTTTGATTAAAAACAAAAGTGGTCTTGTTGGTTTACTGGCAAATGCTTGAAGTTTATCATTACATAGTGGCAGGATCTGGAAGAATGAAGAGAGCCTGGCTGGTCAGGCCAGCTACCATTAGCTGGGTGAGGGGGAACACCCAGCTCTACCCCACAGTAAACCTTATAGCACTCTGGGTGAGTATGTCCGTACAGAAGGAACGTCAGAGCAATCTGGATCATCTCCATGCTAGACTGTCTGGGTACAAGGCACTTTTAAGTTGGATACAGAGACCTACAGTAAGAAAAGACAAGTCCAAGGCAAAAATCCTGAATTTGGCACACACTAACTTGCTTGATAGACTAATAGCTTTTTAATTTAATTAATTTATTTTTTAAACTTTATTCTTAAAAAAAAAAACAAAAAAAAACAAAAAAACAACAACAACAAAAAACTTTATTCTTGAAACTAAGCTCTTCCCTACTGGGCAGGGTAGTCTCTAACTCATGAGTGTGAGTAACCCTCCATTCTCAGCCATCTGAGGAGTAGGTCTCCAGGCATGTCACTAGGCTTGGCTGGAACTGTGGGCTCTTAGGATACAGATCACAAGTGTTCTCTTATCAAGAATACAGCCAGTAGCCGGGCGGTGGTGGCGCATGCCTTTAATCCCAGCACTTGGGAGGCAGAGGCAGGCGGATTTCTGAGTTTGAGGCCAGCCTGGTCTACAGAGTGAATTCCAGGACAGCCAAGACTATACAGAAAAACCTTGTCTCAGAAAACCAAAAAAAAAAAAAAAAAAAATTACAGTCAGCGACAGGGAAACTACTAAAAAAGAGGCAACTTCTAGCACTGGACAGTAGAGAATGTGATTCAATTTTACTATATGGCCCAGCAAGTCTATTTGGCTGGATAGCCAGAGCATCTTTAGATACCAGTATAAATTTTCATTCTGAAAAGATAAGGCTGGAGAGGAGCTAGAACCCTAAAGTAGCCAGTTCTCTCTGAGATATATCAAAGATGAGGATAAGCAAGGGTAAGGAAAGAGGCAGGGTCCTGGCCACAGCGGAGCTTTCCTTAACTCCCTGGATGGCCCACCGTGTCCTGAACACATAGTTGTAAGATATCCTGCAGTATTCCAACTAAAACCAACACTATCTCCATTCAGGTTAGTGTAAGAGAGAAAGTCCCCCAGTCTCAAAGAAAACAGCCAGTGGTTGTAGTATGTAATTTGTTTTCTTTTTTAGAAAAACAATTCTCAGAAATGACATCAGCTAGTGTAGGGTAGCTAGACCCTATACTGCTCTCTCCTAGAACAGAAAAACCATTCCCTACTGTAAAGGACACATTGTGTCTTCCCCCACAGACTTTCCTGACTTGCAGAGTTAGAGCTGACCATAAAACCAAACAAACAGTGCTAGAAACCTCTGCCTCCTTCTCTCCACCTCCACCCTTCTCCTTTTATTCTCCTTTTATTCTCAGACAGTCTTACTACAGTAGTTCTGGCTGTCCTTGAACTAAGGGATTGGCCTGCTCTGCCTCCCTAGTGCTGGGATTAAAGGCATGTGCCACTACACCCAGCTGAAACTTTTCTTTCAGACATTTAATGCCACTAAGGAACTGTCTGCCTAAATAAAAAGATGTTTATCTATTTAGCCTCTTGCCAGGACTTTTAAATACCAATCTCTCCCATACTGCAGATAAGTACTTCTGCTTGGCACAGGTAGTGTCACAGATCAGGCTGCTCCCCTATGACCCAGTCTTCTGAGGCACCCCCGGGAGCCCAGGTCCTCCCCACTGACTCTAGAGCCTGCTGAAGTGAATCCAAAGAACTGGGTTGGAGCCATAAAGTTTTTGCCACCACATTTCTATGAACTTTGCCCTTTTTGTTTATTCTGGATAGTCATCAATATCCAGGAAGTCAAAGAGCTGGGAAAGAAGGGCAGGGTGTTGACAAGTCATTGTCTAAAACCAGATGTCCTTTGTAAGGCCACATATAACAAGAAGCAGAGCATAGAGGACCAACCAGAAAAGTGCATTCATCATAGCCTGTTGCATATCCTGGGGCAGGTGGCATGCTGGTGCATTTGGACTGAGTCAGTGCATTCCACCCACCCTTGGGAGTCTCTACTATAGTCAAGATCAGCAACCTACCCCATAGGACAGGAAAGGAAGGACATGCTCCAAAGTAAACTCCTAAGTATGTCTCAGCAAGTCTCATCTTAGCAAACCAGCTAATCTAAAAAAAACACTCCAATTAAATAGCTGTTGTTCTAGCATTTTCCTTCAGGGAACCTCAGGAATCCTATTAGTAAAAGGAATCGGAGGCCCCTAGATTTTCCTAGGCATTAATTGCCTACCTATGAAGAAAAACTCAAACCAAGCTCAATGTCTTTCTAACAGGTTTGTTGCTAGCTATATCAGGAAGGTTTAAGTGGAAACAGGGAATACATTCAATAAAATATTCATGATCTCTTACCATTAGCATCTTGGACTCCAGTAAGTGCTCCTACGGCTGCTGCGGTTTCCCCAGACAGGACTATCTGTCCCCCACCTTGTAAGGTGGCTTCAGCCAGAGTGGCGACAGCATGGGCGGCAGCTTCACTGTGGGTAGAGAGAGAGGACAGGGGTATATGCAAGATGAGTCAAGGCACAACACTGCCTTTTCTAGGCTCTTTGGGCTCTGTGGGTGCTAGTTACCAGGGCTAAAGGGTAAGAGTAATTTCAGCGATTATAATCAGCCAGAAGAATCTCAAGTTGTACATATAAATATATATTTTTCCCCCTGAGACAGGGTTTCTCTGTGTAGCCCTGGCTGTCCTGGAACTCACTCTGTTGACCAGGCTGGCCTCGAACTCAGAAATCCGCCTGCCTCTGCCTCCCAAGTGCTGGGATTAAAGGTGTGCGTCATCTTAAATTCAAGGAAGCCATAAACTCCTTTCCTACAAGACCAACACTGCACAGAGCAGAGACATCTGCTGACAGTTTGGGAACCAGTTTTTCCTTCTCCTTGCTATCTGCTTTTACTATATAATCATCCATTTTTCTTGACTCTGTAATGCCATACCCTATAAGATATACTATTGGGAAAGGAGATGCCATATGACATGTAAATAAAGAAATATCTAATAAAAAAGATATACTATTATTTTTTATTTAAACCACTTAATAAGACATTATTTAATTTTTATTCTATATTTTAAGGAAGAAAATTCCTAAAGAAGTTAAGACTAAAATTTGTCCTGTAAATTTCAATGATTTTTAAAAATAAACAGCCCAGAGGACTTTCAGAATCTCCACTATGAAGATGGAGCTATCAGCTGGCAATCTGGAGTTCCTGAGGGAATTTCAGAATTGACCATGCAGACTTTGCACTATTCAAATTATCGTCTTGCAAGCCAGGCTCTAGTGGAGACTGGTGAGGGAGTAGAAACTGGCTGGTATAGACAAGTCACTCAGCAGGTCATACCAAAGCATACCTTATTCTATACCGTTCTTTCATCTGAGAAGCTCAGCAGATAAAGCAAGGGAGGGTACAGTAATGCCAGGCCAGACAGACAGAACTAATAATCTGCCTTGCTTTTATGCCCTGCCCCTATGTAAAATTAATACACACACACACACACACACACACACACACACACACACACACCTTGGAAAATTTAAATTCTCTGAAATGTTATTGTTTTGCAGAGCTGGAGACCAAAGCTAGCATAGACTAGGACACTCCTCAGAAGTAAGGATGTAGCAGGTGCCACTTAGAAGATGAAAAAACAGGGTTATTCTTGAAACAGAGGAGATCCTTTGGTAAAGTCTATGCTTCATATAGAAAAACTGTGAATCTCCAAATAAACTAAAGCGTTGGTAAGAACACTACACCAGACAGCCCAAAAAGCTTCGAGTGGATCCTATGTTAAACTGGAATTATTTGGAAAGCTGAGGCAGGAGAAATGCCAAAAGTTTGAAGCTAACTGGAGCCATATAGCAAGATCTTGTTCTGGGATAGCTGGAGTGGTTAGAGTCGTATCTTGGGCCTATAATCCCAGTTACTCAGCAGGCTGAGCAGGAGAAATATATAAATTATGAGCTACAGAGTAAGTTCAAGGCCAGCCCTGGCATCTTGTCACAAAATTAAAACTTAAAAAATACTGAGAATATATACAGCTGAAGGGGAAAGCATGTGCCTAGCATGTGTGAGGTCCTAAGTTCAACTCTCAACACCAAGGGGAAATCTTTAATTCATAGGTTGGAGAACTGGCTCAGTGGGTAAGAGCACTTGTTGCTCTTGCAGAGGACTCAGGTTAGATTCCCAACACCTATATGGTGGCTCACAACAATCTGTAATTCCAGTTCCAGGGAATCTGAAGCTCTCTTCTGGCTCCCAATGGAACCAGGCAAACATTTGGCATACAAACATATGTACAAGTATGTATACTTATACATTTAAAATAAATATTAAAATTTTTTTCATTACTTAAAAATGTAAATACTAATTAAAAATACTACCACTTTGTAAATTTTAATTAAAATTCACTTTCAAATCAGAAAAGATTCCAACACTGCATGTGTACTGGCCAGAGATCTACCTTCTCCCCTCTTTTAAAGGCACTGGCCTGGGGTTCACTCATGAGGCTAGGCTAGCTGGCCAGTGAGACCCGGGGATCTGCTGTCTCTACCTCCCAGCACTGCTGAGTTACAGAAGCAAACTGCCATACTCTGTGGCTGGGACAGGGATCAAATATGGCCCTGTCCCCCACCCCAATACTTTACTAAGATCTCTAATTTTTTTGTTTGTTCTGAGACAGAGTTTCTGTGTAACCCTGGTTGCCCTGGAACTCACTCTGTAGACCAGGCTGGCCTCAAACTCAGTGATCCACATGCCTCTGCCTCCCAAGTGCTGGGAGATAAGTATATGTCTAATTTTAATCTACAAGAAAGAGTGTTAGGTAAGGACATTCTGATCTACATTATCCATCCCGTCTTATTGGACCAATGTCAATCTATATACTAAAACAACATATTTTATACATAATATATAATACATTAATATTCACCACTATATACTATATTAATATACATTCATATTCATAATATTTATAACATATTTATATTATACAAAAATATATTTGTAATATAGTTAATACATAATTATATGTGATATATTAATATAAAATAAATCAATGTCTTTATAAAAAGGGGATGGATCTTTGGCCAATATATTAATATATGTCATATATTAATATATATTAATAATAGCTCTAATAATACTTTGAGCTTGAAGAAGAGTGTAAGAGTATTTTAAAATGTCACAAATGCTCTAAATATGTGTATCTGTATATCAGTCAATTAAAAAAAAAAAAGAATGAACTTTATTTCAAACTGGTTCATTTTCTTTTCCTTCCTTTCTCCTGCCTCTGGTCTTTTTGTGTTTGTTTGAGCCTGGCTGATGTGGAGCTTCTAGCCAATCCCCAGCCTCCAAGTGCTGATAAGGGCATTCGTGGGCCACCATGCTCTGCTTTCCTCCTTCTTAAAGAAGTGTCCCGAGTTAAAGAAGGGCACTTTCTAAGCTCCCTGGAAGACAGACCAAGCACCACGTCCTTACAGTGCTGAGTGGAAGCAGTATGGTCGTGAAGCAGGTTTTTCCTAAGGTAAACCAGGCCCAGTGTATACCCATGCACTGCAGGAAGGTCTTGTTAAGAGGGGCTGTAAGAATGGAAGACCCTGGCCAAGGAAGCGGAGCTGCCGGCTTTCCCTGCTGCTTGTTTAGGTGAAGCGCTGCTCCGTTGGCTTGGGTTTTAGTTTTGTTTTGTGTCTGTGTGTGTGTGTGTGTGTGTGTGTGTGAGATGTTCTCCTTATTTGTTCACCATGATCCCCTTCGCCTCCTTCCTAACAGTGCCGGTCTATTCTTTCAGTTTCTTATACTGATAATTTCTGCACAGCCCCTTTAGACTCTTACAAAGCCAGGGTGGGCTAAGGCTGTGCAGCTCTGGGTCCTGTTCTGACTTGCTGTAAAAACTCTTTTAACAGCATAGTTGAAAAACAGGTCTGTCCTGCAGCTGTCCCCCTTCCCCTCTAGTGGATGAAGGAGCCCTATGCCTCCTTAGGCCCCATCTGCCTTTCTCCACAGCTTGCTTCTCCTTTCTCACCCTGCACTCCCATCTGCTATTTATAGTGCACAGAGGTGCAGGTGGTTATTAGAGAATCATGCTTGTTCCACCTGTACCTGAAACAGACTAGGGCAGATTATGAAATTGTTTTGTTACCATAGGAACAACGACCGGCATTCTCTGTATCCATCAAGAGGACTTCCAACAATGAATTTTGAGGGGATAACTGGGTCCTCTGTATCCTAAGTAGACCGACTTATTCAGTAAGGGGTTGTCTTAGACCCAACCCTCCTGTCAAAGCCTTCACCTGTGGGTAACAGCTTGCTTCGCTGCCAGGCTTGGCGGCTTCTGGCGGAAGTGGCACCCATCACCCCAGGAATCACTGGGGCATTGGACTCTCTGATTGCAAACAGATTTCAACATCTCTTTTCTCCTCCTTCAAGCCACAGTGACCCACAATCTCCTTTTCTGGAGTAAACACTACAGCTGCATCTCAGTGTTGTTAACAAGCACTCAGGGGATACCATTATGCTCACTGCCTTTAGAAATAAACTCTACCCTCACAGCACAGGGAGCCAGAATATGCCTCAGATTTTCCACTGTGTACAGGGTGCAGGGTACCACACTTCACTGGGAGTCTGGGGTTGGCTGCAAGGTTCTGGTTTTGTTGGTATTTAGTGATGGCTTACTGCTTACTACTTTAGACCCAAAGCAACAGTAAGGGGACACCAGGCCAAAGGCAGGGGGTTTTCCCTTTGAGCTTTTAGAAATTTATCTGAATACCTTGAAGGAAGGAGTGGAAGAAGGCCAACCTGTAGAGAACAGTTACACTTCCACGATTCCGAAAAGCACACATCAGTGGCCCCGGGACATGGGTAAATCTTAAGAGGACAAGGGTGAGCGCATGCCTGAGTCTCAGTTTTAGAGTCTGACCAACCATGTCTAAGCCATTCATGACTTCCTTCAAAATCAAGGACTTCCAAGCCTTTAACAAAGCATGCCTGGGCTCTGGTTTGCCTTGTCCTAACTGGTTTTATAATTACATCCCATTATAATCAATATTGATAGACTAATCTTAAAACACAACCTAAATCCAGGGCCTCACACAGGTCAGACTCCCCCACTGATCTCAGTCCCCAGTCCCTTGCAGTATAACTTAAATACCATGAGCATGATGGCTCATACCTATAATCCCAGTACTCAAGAGACAGGAGGATCACCACATGTTCAAGGCCAGCCTGGGATACAGAGTGAGTTCTAAGTCAACCTAGGGTATAGAGTGAGACTCCCTGGAAAGAAAGAGGTGGGGGGAAAGGGAGCCAAAAAGAGGGGAGAAGGCAGGGAGAGGGAAAAATTAAGGAAGGAAGAGTAGAGGGAAGGGAGAGAAAAACGAGGAAGACAGACTTAATTCCCTGAGTGTTAACGTGGGCAAGTGCATCTAAAAACTTCATACAGGCTGTGTTACTGGGTTCTGGAGTCTGCTCATGAATATTACCCTACAACAACAAAGAGGAAACTCCCACTAGGGTCTAAGTTTCTTAGGGGCTAACAGAGTTTAGCTGGGATTCAAAACCAGAAATCTATGTGACCTTGGAATCCTTTTGTCAACCAACATGCTGTAGAGCCTCATACAGCTCACTGCACACAAGAGCATATGTGCTCTCCAGCCCTCTATTCCTACCAACCTAAACCTTTTTAAAAAGCAGCTTGCTGGGCGGTGGTGGTGCACGCCTTTAATCCCAGCACTTGGGAGGCAGAGGCAGGCGGATTTCTGAGTTCCAAGCCAGCCTGGTCTGCAGAGTGAGTTCCAGGACAGCCAGAGAAACAAACAAACAAAAAGCAGCTTAACAACAAAAAAGGTCCCCCAATCTACACTTTAGCTGACTTTTATTTTATATTCCCCTCTCTGGATTTCTACAATGTTCGTTCTAACATCAGCTGTTAGATGGCTCACTAAAATTAAGTCTCCCCAGGTCCGAGGAGGATTTGACAGCATACTGTGCTGCAACACTCCTCTCTACACACAGCTCACCTGTAAGAGTGCTGGCTTGCCAGAGAGGGCAAGGAGACTATGTGAGACTAACGACTGCACATAGTGGTTAACAGCAGTTCTGACCACATGCCAGGTACTGATCCAGGGATCTCACCCCCAGTGACACCTTCAGCTCTTACAACACTTACTCAACGCAGGGAGAGACATTACAGTCAGTCTACAGAGAGAGAGCCTAGGCACTGAGTTTAAATAAACTGTTCAAGGTGAGCCAGCCAGCAAATGACAGGGCAGAGTGACTTTAAGGTCCCCTTTATTTATTTATTTATTTATTTATTTATTTATTTATTTATTCCCCGAGACAGGGTTTCTCTGTGTAGTCTTGGAACTCAGAAAACCACCTGCCTCTGCCTCCCAAGTGCTGGGATTAAAGACATGCACCACCACCGGCCGGCAATCTTTTTTTTTAATTAATTTATTATATGTAAGTACACTGTAGCTGTCTTCAGACACCCCAGAAGAGGGCACCAGATCTCATTACAGATGGTTGTGAGCCACCATGTGGTTGCTGGGATTTGAACTCATGACCTTCAGAAGAGTAGTCAGCTCTCTTAACTGCTGAGCCATCTCTCAAGCCCAAGGAACCCGTTCTTAATGATTAATAAAAATTCCTGGGTCTGCTGAAAATAAAATTGTGTCAAGAATCAAGAGTAACAAACAGGGTGTTTGTTTCTGTCAATAACCAATAGGAAGTGGCCAGAAAGGAACATGCAATGCTGTTTTGGCAAATGCCTCTCTCTTTCTGCAATGTGCCCTTCCTAGATAATCTTCAAAAGAAAGGGTTCAATTTTTCTTGGTGGGAACTGATTAGAAATCAAAGTGCTACAGCTCAGTATCAGAATGTCTGCTTCATGCATGAAGCCCTGGGAGCTTCATCCCCAGGGCTGCAGAAAACAAACCAGCCTACGGTGTCTTTATGAGCTATGTACCCGTTGGCTGTGACTGAGGAGGAATGAGGCCGCTCTCTTAGCACAGGCCTGCAATCCCATTCTTCCCCACCCCTGCCTCCACCTGTTGAGGGCCATGGTGACAGTGGCTCCCTGTTGCATCTCCTGAGAAGCTGCCACTGCGGCTTCTGCCAGTGATGCTACCGCCTGGGTGGCCTCTGATGCTTGCGTTGTCTGGATGGTCATTTCACCGCCCTGTAATGTGGCCCAATTTTGTTCCACCTGAGGTAGAAAGAACAAGGACAGTCAAAAGTCAAAACATAACATTACTATGTTTTTTGCCAAATGAATGCCTACAACATGGGCCTATAATATATACAGAGGGTTTCAGCATGCTATCCTGTGCAAAAAGGGGAATTGTTAGCATTTACAACTGAATTTGATTGTGTCTATATCAAGTAGTTCTGGAAGCACCTAAGAAAAATCGCTAAAAATACTTTCTGGAAGCAAGTATGGCAGCACATGCCTATCCCAGCCCTCAGGAGGTTCCCAATTCCCAGGTCGGCTTGGCCTATATAGCCAAGAATGTCCCTTTATGTCAGAAGAGACAGAAAGGGAATGAGGCAGAGAAAGATGGATGGAGGAAGGGAGTGGGGGAAGAAACAAAGAAACTTGTTGGGCCTGAACGGGAGGCAGAAGGCAGACTTGGCTTCTAGGCAATGCTTTCCTTGGCCCTGTGGCTTCCTTCCTGTGTAACTGTGTGCGCTTGTATGCTACTGTGTTCCAAAGAGAAGGCTAAGCCCAAGAGGTCGAGTTATTCAGATGTCCTACTGCCTTGCTGAGAGACACTCACTGTGCTGAGGCCCTTCAAATGGTGGCCCCGCTGGTTAGAGCAGGTCACAGTAGCCATTTCATGTTTTCAAAACTCAGGGTGTGGAGTGCTTGCTGTCTTAGACAGGACACACTCCTACCCGAGTCCTGTGCTCTTGCTTGCCTCCCTTTAGTCCAAGCTCAGGTTTATTACTCCTCTGAAAAGCACTCCACCTGGGCCCTCTTGCCCTGTCGGCGGCTGCTCAGTAAGTGGTTCCTCAGGGGCTTCCCACCCACCTTGTATGGTCCCTACGAACAAGAACCGGTTTATTGCCCGGTATCTGTTCTGCAGAGCCTGTCACTGAATGTATAGTGGAGAACACACTCTTGTCTTTTCCTACTTGTTACTGAATCTGTCTGTATTTCAGCTGGATTAATATTCACTAAAAACCTACCAGAATGTATGTGTCATCTGATCTCAAACCCATCAAACATGCTAGTGCCTTGCTATAAGTGCACATCCTTTTTTTTTTTTTTGGTTTTTCGAGTCAGGGTTTCCCTGTGTAGCCTTGGCAGTCCCTGGAACTCACTCTATAGACCAGGCTGGCCTTGAACTCAGAAATCCGCCTGCCTCTGCCTCCCAAGTGCTGGGATTAAATGCGTGCGCCACCACTGCATAAACTCACATCTTTAGTGACTTTGTACTATGGTGTTTTTTTCCTTTGTCCAGCAGAGTCACATACACCATTATCCTTAGATATCACTCAAATTTCTGATGTCTAATGAATTCAACATGACCAATACCAACTGACGGTGCAAAGTACAACAGAATCTCTCTCTTTTTTTTTTGGAGACAAGATTTCTCTGTGTAGACCAGGCTGGTCTTAAACTTACTGAGATCTGCCTGCCTCTGCCTCCCAAGTGCTGGGATTAAAGTGGGGAGGCACTACCATGTTTGGGTACAGAATCAATTCTTTTTTCAAGACAGGGTTTCCCTGTGTAGCCTTGGCAGTCCCTGGAACTCACTCTATAGACCAGGCTGGCCTTGAACTCAGAAATCTGCCTGCCTCTGCCTCCCCTCCCAAGCTGGTATTAAAGGCGTGCACCACCACCGCCCGGCTAATGTAGAATTCTTAATGTCCATGTAATTTGTATAGTTTCTAAATAACTTTGTACAACTTTGCAGATTGCCTATCCTTAGCATGGGAGCCCTCAAATGGCCTTTCTTGTAAAAGTATTAAAGAAAATCCCTTTTATTGTGTTTTATATTAAATACTGTATTTCAAATGTGAAATTCTAAGTTTCTAACAGGTCGGTTTGGGTAGTAGTGATCCATGAATTTTAATTGTTACAATTAACATACACAGTATTAGATATTTCTCCAAATTGTCATGGTCTGATAAATACTAAAAGTTTCAAATATTGCAAGGCTGGTCCTTCATCTTCTGGGCCCTTACTTACTCACGCACTATTTCAGTAGGGGCATACAGAAACCCTTTTCTTACCTCTCCATCAGCCACAGCAGAGTAATTCACTTGGGCAACAGTGACTGTGGTTGGCAGTTCTGAAGCGTCAGCCAATGTGGCTACTGTTGCCCCTGTACCAACCTAGAAACACAGGAGTTAAGGGTCAGTGGGCAGCCCTTCTGCCTGGCGCTTACACAGAAGTTAGACTCGCTGAGCCCCAAATTCAGCATAATATACCTCCTGACAGGAAAAGAAAGACTAAAATCAACTCTCAGAGACCAGTGTGAAAATTAGAAGAGTGACTGCATTCCACCCTGGACTTTGGTGCCAGTCAACCAATGCTCTACCCTAACCCCCCCAAACCCGAACTTTAGAGATTCCTCATCTGTCAATAAACAGTGTTCCACCTCAGGAAAGGTATTTCTTTGACATGTACACACCTATCTCTCTTCTCCTCTCTTCCTCCTTCCCTCTCTCCCTCCCAAATCCTCCTCTCTGTTTCTCTCCAGATGACAGAACTGAAGGGGATGGGCTTCTACACGTTACGCGAGCACTCTACTACTTAACTGGACCCTAACCCAAGAAAAAATTCCAGATGCTTTGTTTGGAAATGTTCCAGAAGCTACCATAGCTCTGAATAAAGCACATGCAATGTAAAATATGGTTCAAAGGCTGGAGGTAAGATGTGGCCACATGGTAGAGTACTTTCCCAGTGTGGGTGAGGACCCTGGTCCCATTCCAAGCGTCACAGGAAAATGAAATAAAAAATAAACTGTTTGAAGTGAATGCTAGGCAGGAAGAGCTACAGCAGCTGTTAGGATGTGCAGAGAAGAGCACCCGCACAGGAAATGTCTCCCCTGCAAGGTGAGATAGCACCAAAACACCTCCCCTGAGCCATCAGGCTCACCCACTCACCTGGATGAGCGGCACCTCCCCTGAGCCATTAGGCTCACTCACCTGGATGAGCGACACAGTGCCGTCAGGGTTGCTGAAGGTCTGTACTACAGTCTGTGATGGCACGAGATGGGCTATACTATGTGTGGTGGTGGCCTGAGTTTGTGTTTGCTGATCTTCAAAAGCATATAAAAGATCCTCCCGCCCATGTTGCTTATAACAATTTTTAACTATGGTCCGTAATGCCTGGGTCCATGAAACCTGTCATCAAAAGACCAGGAAAGCATAATGAGCCACAAAGAAATTGGGTATTTAGGCCACCATGGAAGAATCAGCCATATATTTATTAAACCTTGTATAGAGTTAATTTCTTAGGATTTCCCACAGAATTATTCTGGAGCAAAGCAACTGATGGTTTCCTGTCCTTCCTTCCTTCCTTCCTAACCAAGGTCTGATCTTGCTTTTATATCCTACTCCAAACTGAGGCCAGACTCTCCAATTTCTCATAAGAAGTTAATACTCTGATCAAGAAGATATATTATGACTCTTTGTATGTATGTCTATCTATCTGCGTGTGTCTGTGTGAAGATGCCCATGGCAGTCAGAAGAGAGTGTGGATCCCTGTAACTAGATTTACATGTGGTTGTGAGCCACCCGACATAAGTGCTGGGAATTGAAGTCAGGTCTTCTGCAAGATCAGCAAGCACTCAACCAGCTCTCTAATGATTTGTTTGCTTGTTTGTTTGTTTGTTTCCAGGTAGGTTTGGTTTAAAACTCACTATGTTGTCCAGGCTGACCTCAAACTAGAGATTCTCATGCTTTGGCCTCCTGAGTGCTAGTATATGTGTGCCAGCTCAACAGTGGTTCTTGCTAATCAGAAGCAAGGTTATTTCTAAGCTTTCAAATGACTCTTACTTCCAAGTTTCTCTGGTTTAAAGTGTTCAAAAGACAGCTATGAAGAAACAAATCCATTGCCTTTCCAGAGCTTCCTGTGTACAGTGATAGGAGCAATGAACAGGAAGGGCTGTACATCAGAGAACATCCAACTTCTTTGGAGGAAGAGGCTTGACTACTATGAAATGTTCTGAGACTTGTAGTGACAGAAATTGAGGCAGGGGACCCAGCATGGCAAAGCAACGGAAGCTGAGGAACTTACCCTTTGCTTTTGCTCTTCTGTGCGGACATCACTGCGGACATTGGCCCACGGGATGTCTTCTGGCCACCAGATAGGCTTGCAGCTTTCTTTCCCCCAGCCTGGTTTTCCCCGACCTGTGGAATACTTGAGCATCTCTGGGATAAATGCCCGAAGCTGAGCCTGAAAGACAAGAACATGGTCATCATAGTGATCTCATGACCAGCACATGGGATGTGCACCTGGATTTTACATCCCTCAGATCACCAAACAGGGAGCACTCCTAAGAGTTCCAGAAAATCCCAAATGGATTGCTAAGAGCTCATTGCTTCCTACACTTACTTCTGCTCCATGGATGACTAAGGAGATATACCTGTCAATTATAGAGACCTTAAAAGCTACATTTTGTAGACCTGTTCTTTTCTTTTTTCTTTTAAAGATTCATTTATTTATTATCTCTCCAGGGAGGAAAGCTGCCCTTTTTTGTTCTTTTTCTTTTTAAAAGTACCATCTTTTCCTTTTTAAGCCGGAGATGTTGCATGGGGCATGAGGACTGAGTTTGATTGCACCCCTGTGTGTCTTACTTTCCTTGGTTAGTATTAAGAATAGCCACTTTTCCACTTCATCATGAATCCCATATGGGGGAAAAATGAATTGAATAGCCTTAAAAACTGAACTTTGGGCTGGGTGGTGGTGGCGTATGCCTTTAATCCCAGCACTTGGGAGGCAGAGGCAGGCAGATTTCTGAGTTCGAGGCCAGCCTGGTCTACAGAATGAGTTCCAGAACAGCTAGGGCTACACAGAGAAACACTGTCTCAACCATCCCCCCCCCCCAAAAAAAAGCAGTTTATTAAGTTTAAATATTAGGTTCTGTACCTACCAAGAACACATCTGTGCTGCCTTTGCACTGTAAAACCAGAGGGAAGGAATATGATCAAGGAGTTAGAATCAAGGACTTGGGTTAGTTGTAACTAAGATGTAAAGCAAAAAAGGCAGGGGATGTTTAAGAATTAATTGCAGAGAATGAGTGTGTCAATACTTCAATATGGAAGAATGTATCTACTAGGTGTTCTTATAACTCTTTTTGTAATAAATATGGAATCTCTTTATACCAGAAGATAATAGAAATAGTTATATAGTAAGGGACCATACAGGCAAATCATCTATGCTTATATAATAAAGACAGGCCTGGTTATTTCCTGTGTGGAGCATGTCACCTCACCTCCTCCTATGTGCTTTCTACTCACACATGTCCTGCCTACAGGCTATGATATAATACACTCCATGTATATTTGGCTTTGAGGCAAACAGTGGGCTAATAGAAATGTATCCATTTGCAAACCCATGCTATCAACGGATTCATGAGGTCATTCCTCCAGCTATTTTAAGAAAGTACATCTCAAAGTCATTTTTTCCTTTATCTTATTTTCTCAACTGTGTATTCTAGTCTCAAGAAGAAAAGGGCTTATCTACATTTTCTATTTCTTCATATAAAAAACAAGAGCTGTCTCAATGCACAAATGAAATAAACTGATACTACAAACTTAAAAGTTCCCTTTTTAGTCCCGTTAAAAACCACTCACAAAAGGAGAGACATTTAAACTGTCCCAAATAAAAAAGAAGATTCATCTTATTTATCTACCTACCTATCTATCCACTCCATCCCCCCTCAGCCTTCTCAATGCTAAGACTACAAGTATAGATTATCATGCCTGGCCAAAAAGGGAGTTGTCCAGCATAGAAAGAGTTAAGTGATTCCTTTCCAGAATTTGACTCTGTGTCTTCACTGCCAGTTGGATTAATTAGTGGTCCTAGAGAGTTTGGGAAAGTAAAGCTTCTCAATGTGCTTGTTAAGGAAGGTCTGTCTGTAATCCACAGGGAGACAATCAACAGGATCTTACTTCTCAGGCTGTCCTTAATTGGGCTAGAATAAGCTTGCTTGACTGCTCTCACTCTGAGTTAGGGCTCTTTGTGTGCCTAAAGGGCCCTAGGCTGCCCAGTAAACTTACTCCAAAAGCACAGTAGAAAATACTGCTCCTTCCAGGGTACAACCAGAGAGAAAGGATATCAAATTCATGTCAACAGCAACTAAAAGTAAAGATTATAGGAGCTAGAAAGAGAGCTCACAGTGAAGAACACTGGTTGCTCTTCCAGGGGACCCAAGTTTGATTTCTATCAACCTCATGGTAGTTCTCCACCAGCGCCTCCCCCCCACCCCCGCCCCCATGGTAGTTCTTAACAGTCTGTTATGTTAAGTGCAGTTTCAGGGGAATCCAATGCCCTCTTCTGGTATCTACAGGCATTGCATGCATGTGATGCACAGACACACCCACATGCAAAAATAAAGATTAGGTGGAAAGTAAACTGGGCATGGTGATGTATGTCTGCAGTCCCAGCACTGGGAAGGCAGAAGCAGGAGGGTCAGTTCAAGTTCATCCTTAGCCAAGGCAGCCTGGATTACCCAGTCACAAAAACGACAGACAGACAGACAGACAGACAGACAGACAGACAGACACACACACACACACACACACACACACACACACACACACACACACACACACGAGATGGTTTGAAAAGAAGGGATTTTCTAAAATGCTAAACAACCTAACCGAAGGGCTGGAGACATGCTGCTAAATGGAAGGTAGAACAGTTCCTTAGCATATTTAAGATGTGGGTTTCCATCTAGTATCTAGATAGAAAACAAAAGTCTAAACCTGCTAAAATGAAACAATCATTCCTACTATGCTAGAAACCTGCCATTTGTAAATTCAGCTATTTACCTGCTGTTTAGCAAATGTATTATCTTTAACACATGTTAAAACAGCATTGGCCTCTTAGTCCCTGTCTTTACATCAGGGATTTTGAGGCTCCCCAATGGTATTTCGGCTCAATTGTATGAAAAGAAATTTCAAGTTATCATGTCTAACAATTCCATTTCTACTGGTCAGACAATACAAATCACCACCATATCTGTGAGTTATGGGTTCAGTCAACTATAAGCAAATACTCAGGGTAAAAAAAAATTACCTGTACTGAATATGTACTGACTAGTCTTTTCCATAGTTATTTCTTAGAAAAATACAGTCAAATTAGTTATATGGCCAAATTAGTTATATGGCATTTACATTGGATTAGGTATTGTATATAGGCAATGCAAAAACTATTTAAAGTCTATAGAAAGATCTCATACAAACACTATGTGCCATTTTCTGTAATAAAGTGAGCATTGGTGGATTTGGGTATCTATAGTGGGTCCTCTATGGAAACTAAGGACAATATGTAACACATTTAAAGAGAAATTAACACATATTAAACCATGCAGGAAGGTAAGATTTCTATAGTCTCCAAGAAAATTGTGATGAGGCAGAGAAGGTAAACTGGAGACTTTTTCTTTTTAATCTCTCTGTGTGTATGATCCATGCCTTAGCATTTGTGTGAGGGACAAAGGACAACTTTGGATGAAGGCCCTCACTTTGTACTTTATTTGAAGTACAAAGTTAATAACCGATTCCAGCAAGCAAGTTGGCCTGTGAGCTCCTTAGCATTCTCCTGTCTCTAATTCCAATCTCTGTTTAGATACAGACATATACCACCATTCCCGATTTCCTGTGGTTCTGGGGATTTGGATTCAGATCTATACACTTGTGACAAGCCGTCTTCCCCCGAAACACCTTCCCAGGCAGGCGTTGTTATTTTAATTTGAAAAGAGGAGCCTGCAGGTTGACAGACCAGTTAAGTTCAAAAGTGTATTTCAAGGGCATTAGAGAACTAGAGCCAAATGACTTCCTTACTCATTATCTCAATTATTTGCACTATCAGTTCAGAGGTGATGAAAGTGGCTAACCCTTATGCGAAATATAGTTGCCTACAATTGCCATCACAAACACTGGCATCTCTTGAACAGTAGTTTTTCTCAATCTCATTCCCTCCCCACTCAGAGCACAATGCCACATGGGAAGAGCCAGTGTGAAACTGTAGCTTTGGAATGAGCAAGGTCGGACTGGTGAAATGGCTCAATGGTTAAGAGCACTGACTGCTCTTCCAGAGCTTATGAGTTCAATTCCCAGCAACCACACGGTGGCTTACAACCATCCATAATGAGAGACTAGAAAAATGAGTAAGGTCAAGGACTGGCAAGTAAACTCATCCATTCATGGATTTCTTCAGACAAGCCACACTTCTGCTTCCTATGCTCACACCTAGGAACCTCTTCAGTGCTGCCCTTCAAGCCTGAGCTTTTCTTTCTCTCAGGCTGATCAGTCTCTGCGAGCTTGTGGTAGCTACACTCTACATAAACCACAGACTAAAATTACCGGCTAGCTTGCCTACCAATTCAGTGTCCTGACTAGACTGATAAATAAACCTTCCCTGTAGGCCAAATTCTACCTATTTCATTAACATATGTTAGAAAGGCAGCTGTGTTACTGAAGACAAATGGACCCGTGCCATCATGTACACTGTGTGATGTGCTTCTTCCACTCAACATTTCCCTCAGACATCTCTCTGAACTCTCATCTTGTTGACAATAGCTGTCTCTCAGTAACTTTTGATAGGCATTTACTTTCTCTAGGGAGTCCGGTGCTATCGGCTCAGACCCCATTGCTCTTCCTCCTCAAACTCAGAGTTGCCTGCTCCTGACTCCTCAGTAAGGGTTAAGGGCAAGCACATGTCTACAGTGTGTGCATCTTAGGAAGAAGCTGTGGGAAGTGAAACTGCTGGTTAAAGGAACTCACTCTCAACACTGACAGTCACCACCTTTCCCTCTCCCACCCCAGCTGACAGGGCTCACTGGTCCATACTTGACTTAGGTTATAGGTATTTTTCCAGTAAGTATGTCTGTGTACTCCATGCATGCATGCCTAGTACCCAGAGGTTAGAAGGTGTTGGATTCCCTGGACTTGGAGTTACAGAAGATTGTACGCTGCCATGTAAGTGCTAAGAATTGAACCCAGGTTCCCTACAGGATAAACAACTGCTCTTAATGGCTGAGCCATCTCTTCAAACTTCCCACATTTCTTCATTTCTTCCTTCCTTCCCTCCCCTCCCCCCTTGCTAATTACTGAACTTTCTGGTTTGAGCTTATCTGATATGGAGGAAAGAGTTCCCTATTTTAATTTTTATTACTGGTGAGTTGAAAACTTTTTTACATATTTGCCGGTTATCTGTTCTTTCAGTGAGCTATTTATAGTGCTTTGTCAATTTTTCAAATTTTTTATTAACTTGAAGGAAGCATTTATTTGTTCTGCATATTAATTCTTTATCATAAAAGTTGCAAATATCTCCTTGGTTTTATTATATTCTAAATGTGTGATTTCTTTGGTTGTCATCCCTTTCCTTAGCATTCTTGAAGACACCTTATGCTTCTCTGTTTAAAATATACTATATCATATTTAAGAATATATCACATGGTTTTGTTTTATTGAGACTGCTGTCCTGGAACTCACTCTGTAGACCAGGACGGCCTCAAACTCAGAGATTCACTTGCCTGCCTCCCCCAAGTGCTAGGATTAAAGGCGTGTGACACCACATCCAGCTTACATCACATATTTTAAAAATTATGATTGATTTCTTTTCTGTGGCCATGTGTGCTACAGCATGGGTGTTGGTTTTCGCTTTCTACCACATGGGTCCAAGGTAGCGGGCTTCAGTTGTGTGAGGCTTGGAGGCAAGTGCCCACCTGCTGAGCTAACTTGTCTCTACATTAAAAAAGATGTGTGTGTGTGTGTGTGTGTGTGTGTGTGTGTGTGTGTGTGAGAGAGAGAGAGAGAGAGAGAGAGAGAGAGAGAGAGAGAGAGAGAGAAAGACACACACACACAGTGGGGGGGAGGTTCTGGCTATTTGAACATAGGTACTCATACTTGTGTGGCAAGCCCTTTACACACCAAAGCATCTCCCCAGCCAGGTGGAGGCCACAGAGGAAGATGCCTGTCTGTCTGTCCCTTTCGGTGGCACTGCAGCTAAAACCTAGTGTCTGGTATATGTTAGGCAAGCACTCTACCACTGAGCTATATCCCCATGCCCTCTAATTGATATTTGAAAGTCATGGCATGGCATATTCACACTCTGAAAACTTCAGATAGTAAGAAAGGCCTATTGGGTATGGTAGCAAATATCTGAAATCCTAGCACTTGGGAGTCAGAGACAGGAGGATCAGGAGTTCAGTACCAGCCTGCCTGAGTTATAGGACCCATAAAAAAGGAAGCCTGCTTTGCACGGAGAAGCATCTCGAAACTTTTTAAAAAATATATAACAGTGGGTAACACAAAATCCGAGGGGTTAGCATTACAGTTATTTGAGTTTTAGCCACAAAATTCAGATTTACCTGGCCTCATGAACCATATACCTAGATTTTAAATTCCCCAGGTACGTTAGTGTGAAGCCAACTCTGAAGACCACCAGACTTACATTTTAATCCAGCTCCCCCTTTCTCTCCTTTAAATGGTTTTACACACAACATAAAATCTACTACTTTAACACGCACAATTCGGGGACACTTATTGCACGTGCTATGTCATTTAACATCACTACTATTTCCAGAATCTTATCATCCCAAATAGAAACTCTTTTAAAACCTTAACTCCCAGGCTTGTGAGATGGCTCAGCAGTTAAGAGCACCGACTGCTCTTCTGAAGGTCCCAGAGTTCAAATCCCAGCAACCACATGGTGGCTCACAACCACCCATAATGAGATCTGACGCCCTCTTCTGATGTGTCTAAAGACAGCTACAGTGTACTTATTTATAATAATAAATAAATCTTTGGAATGAGTGGGACCAAGCGGAGCAAGTGGGGTTGACCAGAGCGAGCAGAGGTCCTAAAAGTCAATTTCCTACAACCAGATGAAGGCTCACAACTATTTGTACAGCTATAGTGTGTACTCACATACATAAAATAAATAAATAAATCTTAAAAAGAAAAACAAAACAAAAAAACCCTTAACTCCCATTTGGACTCCCCTAGTCCCTGGTAACCTTGACTCTACTTCTTATCATTATGATTTTACCTATTAGAAACTACCTCATTTCCCTTTATTACACTCAGCATATGTTTACTACTGTTAGTGTAGGAAAAACCACACCCATGCTTTATCAAAACAAAATAAAACCCTGAAAAACCCCGACAGCAGATAAAATGTTTTCTAAGGAAAGTGAATCAAATGCTGTGATTAAAATGCTGTGATTAACCCTTCCTGATGAAGCACCTGCTGTATGGACTATTTCAGAAGGCTTTCCTGAAACTAGCGAATTACTGCCCAGTTGCATCATTGCTCCCGGGACAAAGATGGCCCCAGTGAGAGCACAAAGGAGGACAGCAAGTTCAAGAGGGCAGGGAGAAGAGGCACCAGAAAGAGGGGTAGAATGAACCAGTTATCCTGGGCAGGCCTTTCAGAGATGATTCTAGAATTCCTTCCATATCCTTCCAAATACAGCTCTCCCCAAAATGTACAACTTCTCCAAAATATGGGAGTCCTATCCCACTCAACTGTGGCAATGAGAACTAATTCTCTGAATTAGTTGGTTGGCTTGAAACTCACTATGGAGACCAGACTGTGCTCAAATTCACAGAGATCCACCTGCCCTGCTCCTGCCTCCCAAATGCTGTTCAAGGCTGTGAGGCTTCTCCTCCAAGGAGACTGTTTTCAGTATGTGAAAAATCCTCAGGAAACAGTGGATTTCTGGCTCCAGGTGTACCTGAGAACTAGTAGCAGGGGCTGGTATCACTGAGCTGGACCCCGCACTCCCAACTCCACATCTACTGACCATGAGAAGGACAGATGAACCCACTCTCTAGACCTGATCTGTCATACCTAAAACAACTTGCTAACATGACCCGCCAGTTTTCTGAAAAACAAGGCATGTACAGTTGTACATAAACCTACAGTCTCTACTACCAGGGAAGCTTAGGCAGGAGAATTGCTTGAGCTCAAAAATTCAAGACCTTCTGAGTATGGTGGCACACGCTTTAATTCTAACTCCTGGGAGGCAGAGGCAGGTTTGTGAGTTTAAGGCCAGCCTAGTCACATAGTGAGCCTAGGATAGCCTGAGCTACACTGTGAGACTCAGTTTCAAGGGAAAAAAAAAGTTCAAGTCTACTCTTGGCAACATAGAGCCTAACCCACCCTGAAAAAATGGATTATTCTGCCAAACCTTATTTCAACCTTCTCATTTTTTTTTTAAGTAAGAGTAATTTAAAAAGAGAATTCTTTTTTCTCATCTTCTTCCTCAGTGTGTGCATGCATATTTTTTTCATAACAAGGTCTCATACTGGCAAGCTGTCCTCAAACTTGTTTTGCAGCTGAGGCTGGCCTTGAGCTTGAACTTCCGGTCCTCCTGCCTTCACCTCCTAAGCTCTGAGGTTACAGATGTTCATCATCATAACTGGCCAAGAATTATACATTCAAAATGAAGCAAAAAGATGAGAAAACCCCAAAGGACAACAACAGCAAAGCCATGGCAAAGCTCTAGCTCAGCTTTCTGAATTCAGGGTAGTCAATTCTGCATGAAGTTCAACTGCTCCGTTCTGTGACGCCATCTACATCCATGAGCCAATTTGCAGTGCTTACAGAGAAAAAAGGGGGAGCCAGAAAGATGACTTAGCAGTTAAGAATGCTTACTGCTCTTGTAGAGGACTGCAGGGTAAAAGGTGTTGTCTACAGACTTCTACAGGCATCTGCATACATGCATGTACAAATTCTCTCTCTCTCTCTCCCTCCCCACAATTAAAAATAAAGTCAACTGCACCTGAGTGTGGTGGCACATGCCTTTAATTCCAGCACAGAGAATGCAGAGACAGGTGAATTTCTGTCCATTTGAGACCAGCCTGATATACCTAACAAATTCCAGGTAAGCCACGGCTACACGTGGAGACCCTCTCTCGAAGCAAAGCCTTTGAGAAGAAATAGATGCTAATAGCAATAATAAAATTGTAAGATGATTTAGTTTTCAAAGCACTTTTCTCCACAATACCTAAATTTTACTTCCTCCAACTTTATGAGGCAGGAAGGCTCATAAAACTGAGGCGTGAAGGGCTACAGAGATGGCTCAACAGTTAAGAGCACTGGCTGCTCTTCCAGAGGTCCTGAGAGTTTAATTCCCAGCACCCACATGGTGGTCCACAACTGTGTAACTGGATCTGATGCCCTCTCTGTGTGCCAGCGGCAGCATGCTCACATACATTAAATAAATAAATACATACATACATAAATCTTTAAGGAAAAAAAGTGAAGCCTAGAGTTAACATATAGTAGTGCTTAGACTAGAAACTAGATATTAGGTATTTTGTTTTTTGGGGGTTTTTTGCTTTTCAAGACAGAGTTTCTCTCCATGTAGCCCTAGATGGAACTCACTCTGTAGACCAGGTTGGCCTCGAACTCAGAAATCTGCCTGCCTCTGCTTCCCAAGTGCTGGAATTAAAGGTGTTCACCGCCACTGCTCAGCTGATTTTAGTATTCTTATAAAAACAAGTAAACTAATTTACAGACAGTCAATAAAGCTAACATGACGCCAGCATGAACTGAGTCTCCTGATGATTCAGAATACATTTCAGATCTGTACGGAATCACACATCTGCGTCAGCTCCATAGAAACACGAGTCACCTCCACACCATAAAGTACAGTTATGATAGTTAACAGAGCATATCTCTAGTATAGTCTAGCTTCCTAGGACTTATCACTTTAAGAAACTCATAAATTACCCATATGGTCTGAAATCTAGAATTAACATTCCATCACTTGGCTTTTTATGGCTACAATCATATCTGAACTGTGCTCTCTGGAGCTTAAAGAAGTCAGTATCTCCCCCCAACCCCCCTGTGAGTGAGTGAGAGAGAAGGAATGGGTGCCTTCATGAAGAATGTAATAATATGCCTTCCAATTCTCTATAGAGATCCAAGGTGGTAAAAAGAGTTCCTGACATTTTCATCCCAAAATAAAGAAGAAAAATAAAATTTGGTCAAAGCAGAAACATTATCAAACCTGTACCCTAAAACAATTCAAATTAAATGTAAAAACTGAAAATACTTTGATTTTTGTAATTATAAAAATACCTATAAAAAACCCACAAACTATTAATCCATGCTTATCTACAAAGAAAATGAAAACTACCCTGTCACCACACATAATTAATCACTTAAAATTTTGATGTACATTCTTACAAACTTTAGTGTACACAATTGTGCATGTTTTATATACACATTTTGGAAAGTGATGTCAATCATTTGTGTTCTCTGTATTTAAAAAAAAAATCTAGCCTTTGGAAAAAAAAATGAAAAATAGTAAAGCCTTAACCTCTTAAAATTAGATATGTAAGAAATGCAACTTTACAAGCTGTTTGCTGTATCTCCCAGGTACTAGTCTACTGTAATAGAGGTCCAATAGATCACTGTAAATAACCTTGTCATCTTTGGGCCATGTAAGTACTTGGCATTCCTATTATAATTTAACCACTAGTTAAATTCTATACTCTGGAACGTTTCCTGTTGTAAGCAATGCTGACACAAACAGTAAACATCATCTCAGCTTCTCTAGAGAGCAACCCACACACCTTTTAAAATGTTATTTATTACCTCATATTTTTCATTATGTGTATACATCCATGAGAGGGTACATGCATTGAGTTGAAGTACCTGCAGAGGCTATCAGGTTCTGGAGCTGGAGATCCAGGCAGTCATAAGCCACTGAAAGCACGGTTGCTGAGAAGCAAATTCAGGCTAAGCTCTGGGCCATTTGTCCACACTGGACATGCACCCTCAATCAGCCTGCTAGGAAGTGTGCCAGTTTATATTCTCATGGACAGTGGGGAGAAGTACTTCTTCCCATGCCTCTTGTCTACCAGGTTTAGTGTGACATTAAACACCCTTTGCTACTATTAAAAGTGAAGAGCTTTAAGATCATTTAACACAGAGGGGATATTTTGCTCAGCTTAAGATGAAAGTATATGAGGAAGCAAAACAATAATAAGAGGCTGAGGGAGAAAATATGAGTATCTGAACATTTTCTGAACACTCAGAAATTTCCATTCAGGTATGGCTGGTCTGTTTGTTTGTTTTTTGAGACAGGGTTTCTCTGTATAGCCCTGGCTGTCCTGGAACTCACTCTGT
>NW_022196903.1:25106697-25114808 GCF_008632895.1 Mastomys coucha | reverse complement strand
CTCAGAAATCTGCCTGTCTCTGCCTCCCAAGTGCTGGGATTAAAGGCGTGCGCCACCACTGCCCGGCATGGCTGGTCTTTTATTATCCCACTTAGTCCTCTTTACATTGTAATTTTTAACTGTTTATTTATTATGGGTGGCATTACCACAGAGCACATGAGGATGTCAGAGGACAACTTTTGGGGGCCAGTTCTCTTCTCACCATGTGAATTCTGGAGATTGGATTCGGGTCACTAGGCTTGGTGGCAAGTGCCTTTAACCACCTCATGGGACTCCTTTAAAATACTGAAACATTTTAAAACTATTTGTTATGTTTTATTTTCAATCCTCAACTGCAGTGAGAAGGGAAAGGAGGAACTGCATGCAGTGAACACCAGCTTACAACAAGGCTGTCTAGCTGGGAATGAAGTGTCAGTTTTCCTTGGATCTGTCACTGTGCCATGCTGTTTACCAAGCATGTGGCATTGAATGAAGCACACTGAGGTTCCTATGTTTTGCTTTCCAAACAGTAACCACTCCATTTTTTTGTGGCCATTGGCTGCTCTTCCTGAAAATCAGCATTTAGCCATGCTTATTATCATCATCAAAACATTGGGCCATTTCAACTAACACATCAAAAATGGCAGTGAGGGAGAAAATCCCATCACAGAAGAGGACTCACATTAGGATCCTACACCAGAGGTTCAGCTGGTTTTTCATGCACTTTCTGGCTGAGAGACAGAGAATATTCTTAAAATTAGCCATGCAAAATGGAACCAGCAACAGAACGGCAACTGTGTATGCCTTTCTTTCTGAACAACGACTGAAAGATCCTTCATGTTCACAGAACGCTATATGCTCCAAAAATCAAAAGATCACAGTTTAGGTTTAGAACGTTTTTTTATTTTACAAAGGCAGGGCCTCACTATGTATTCCAGGCTAGCCTTGAACTCTTATGAGTCTCCTGCATCTATCCTCAGGTGCTAGGATCATAGCTCATGTGATACCAAATTCAGCTCTAGCTTTATATTTATATAAATGCCTTTATATTTATATAAATGCACTGTCATTTCTCATCTAGTCTCTGGTTCAGACCCATTCAAGGTGACCCCTACTTTATTGACTTTAGCTTTGTTCCAATGTCCTTAGGCCATTTACTAAACAGGCACTATTGTTTAGATGGCATGCTACTTTAGCTGTTGAATGGCTGAACTGAGCAGCAATAAAAAAAATGAAGTCATTGCTTTAAAACTCTACCTAGAGAAACAGAACAAAACTAAAAGTAAGTAAGCCAGGTGTGGTAGTACACATCTTTAGTCCCAGCACTTGGAGGCTGAGGCAACTGCTCTGAGTTTGAGGCCAGCCTAGTCTACACAGCAAATTCCAGGCCACCCAAGGCTACATAGAGAAACCCTACCTCAGAAACCTGGGGGTGGGGGTGAGAGTGGGGAGGAGCAGAGGAGCAGCCTAGCCTGCTAAACTTGTCTCCTCAAACTTTGAACAGTCTCCAGGTCAAACTAACCCCAAGCAAAAGTTTCCTTCACTAGCACAGAACCCTGGGTAAAAGGAGAGCATGGGCAGCAGAGAAGAGGGTGCTTGTGTGTGCTTAGTCAGGAGGCTCCTTCTAGGACTTGGCCTTGCCCAAAGCTACCACACCTCCAGGCTGTGTCTCCAGAGAAGCTCCGGTCACACCACCAAACACAAACCTAGAAAAGGGAGGAGAGGCCCGCCCACATGTGCATCTCTTATCTTTGCATCTACTCATTTCCCTCCCTGTACCTGGGTCATTTTGTCCACAGAGACTGGAATCCCATCGATGGTGAGAGGCGGCAGTTCAGAATTAACCTCCTGTGGCGCAGGGGCGTGTTCTGCCAGAGCAGACTCTAGGTCTTCCAGGATCATGCTCTTGTACTTTCGCACCTGCAGGGAATTAAGGGCAGAAGTAAACAAGATGCTCAACAGCCAAGGAGAGCTGGTGCCAAGCAACAAGAAAGTGGGTGGGGTTGTTCTCTGTTAGCCACTGTAGAGCTCCAAGAACAAATTCTCCTCCAAGTAGAAGATGAAAATACCCGCTGGCCCCAAAGACACCACATTGAACAGAATCAAAGGAAAAGATGATGAAATTTTAGGTAACAGCAGCAGGAAGGAGCCAGAGGGAGAAGTCCACTGCTTCTCAGTTAAAAGTCATGTTTTCTCAAGTCACAGAGATCTTTCACCTATTCCAGATATAATATAAATAACATTCATTACTCTGCATTTCCCAGGCTAGCCATGTCCCCAGTCACATCTAATTGACAGTTAACTGTTAAAATCATTTTCCAGATCTGAGGGCTTATATCTCTAAACTCTAATGTGCTTAAAAGGCTAGACTGAAAAGAATGAGTGTGAAAAGTAACATTACGCTGGGCAGTGGTGGCACATGCCTTTAATCCCAGCACTTCGGAGGCAGAGGCAGGCAGATTTCTGAGTTCAAGGCCAGCCTGGTCTACAGAGTGAGTTCCAGGACAGCCAGGGATACACAGAGAAACCCTGTCTCAAAAAAACAAAAAACAAACAAACAAACAAAAAAGAAAAGTACCATTACTAGCAAGGCCTAAGGCCTGAAGCCAGGGTGCTCCACTGTCACCCTGTCCTCCCTTCAGGTAATGGTTGGGAGTCATGGTGCCCCTCTGTGTGCCAGTCCAGTTTTGAACCCGACTCTGTTCTTCACCATTGTAGTGAAACCCATCTTAAGACAACAGAACCTTCCAGAGCTGCAACACAGTGCATGTGCACATTCTTCCATTATGAGCAAGAGGAGGCAAACACTGAATTCACCACCATCAATAATGGGCTTATTCACTTAGAAGAATATACAAGGGTGATGAGAATGTCTCTAGGGATAATAAAGTTAGGAATTATGGAAATATAACTAGATGGGATATGATATTAACTTGTTTTCAGGCCTTAAGGCATTCTCTTGGGGACAGGGGGAACAAAATTTTGGCAAGAAGTTCCAACCATGTTTTCTGTTCCGTGAACGTACTGCCTTAGTGGGGTCTCATTCTAGGCTCCAAAGAGAAAGACCTCATATTGTACCTCACTGACCTCAGCAGTAGTGACCAGCCCAGTTCCAAAGTTATAGAATCCTCCAGATAGGAGAGCCAAGCGGAGGAGAGAAAAATAGTCCAAACACTACACTGGCTAGAACTTGACTAACTCAAAAAAGTTTCAAATACCATCACCAGCATATTATGACATAAACATCCGGTACTATTAAGGCATTGTATAGGCTTCTTTTATTTTCTGGGTTTTAATGCTTCTAGTCCACAAAAGAGATTGGGGGATGGAACAAAGCCCAACTCTTCTTCTAAGTCTGGGTTCTCTGAATTTACTGTATCAGGTTGAACTTGTGTGTAGGCCCACAGGAGAAATGAAAATGATACAAAACCACTTTTGATCATGGTGGTGATACCTGGCATTCAAAGATGGGAAAACACCAAGCTTTAACTGTTATATTAGTATCAAGTAAGCCATTTTTTGACAGGGCGGTGGTGGCGCATGCCTTTAATCCCAGCACTTGGGAGGCAGAGGCAGGCGGATTTCTGAGTTCAAGGCCAGTCTGGGCTACAGAGTGAGTTCCAGGACAGCCAGGACTACACAGAGAAACCCTGTCTCGAAAAACAAAAAACAAGTAAGCCATTTTTATGGATCAGGAAAAAAGTGATATTCCAGTATTTTGATAAACTTAACAATGCTATATAATTCCTTAACAATACTGATTAAAAGAATGCTTGATAGAGGTATGTATTATAGTAATCTGCAACAAAAAAATTCCAGGTGAACACAGCATTCCCACCTAAGTTGCTTAGTAAAGTAGATCTCCCAGAATTAGAAAGCTGGTGTTTCAATTCTATCTGGCTTCTCAATTCAGAGATGCACTCGCCACCCATAAACCTAAAATCACACTGCATCTAAAACTGCTGGCCAGCCTCCTCACTGGTTTTTGCTTCTAGCAAATTCTTTTCTACTTCTTATCCAAAGTGCTTATTTTTCAAAGTCCAACTCAATTTCCACATGTGTCTGAAAAACCTTCAAGTGTTCCTGTCTTAGTTATCTTTCTGCTTTAAATTCTTAGTGTCAAATACATTATTATCCCCAGAATACAGTGTGCACACCAATACATGATGACACTGCTGAGCAGAGGCTAAATAAACCTACCTTCCTTCTTTCCTCCCTCCCTCCCACCCTCACTTCTTTCCTCTTGATTTTACAAGACGGGGTTTCTTTGTGAAGTTCTGGCACTAGACTAGGATAGCCTCAAATTCACAGAGATATGCCTGCTGTGTTCTTTTTTAACACGTATCATGAAATATATCATGTATTCAGATGCAGAGAGGTAGGTATAGGTACATCACCAAATATTCTTATGAATATCAAGGATAGAGCTGAGGATTCAAACTCAGGCCTTTCCGGCTTGCATGGTGACTGCTTTACAAACTGAGCAATCTCCCTAGTCCCACAGTTACTACATGTAAAACATTGGCCTACAGGGCTGTGAATGTAGTCGGGAGCGCTCACTAGGCCCTAGCAAATGGTAAAGGTTCCTGCCTCTGACTCAAGAGCTTTACCTTCAGAAACCCTGGAAAACTTCTTGGGAAGTTTTCACTTTGTTATTAAGAAATTATTTCAGGCTATACCTGTCAAGCTCAAGAACGCCGATAGTTTGCACAGAGCCCTCTGCTGCCCTCAGAGCACAGCAGTCAGTGAGTTAGCTCCACCTCTGCCTGAGCTCAGAGTTCTCTATGTTATTTCTGGAGCAGTTTTTAATGGGAGGTCAGCTTTAATGTCTGTTCCTGGTGAAGAAGGTATTGTAGGCCTAATTTTACACAGAGGACACTGAGGAAAAACTGGTGGAATTTTTTTTTTTTAAATTAGGGACACGGAGAGATGGCTCAGTGGTTAAGACCAATGGCTGTTCTTCCAGATGACCTGTGTTCAATCTCCAGCAATCACATGGTAGCTTAGAACCATCTGTAACTCTAGGGACTTCATGCCCTTTTCTGGTCTCCAGGAGCACACATACACAAGAGGCATAAACTCATAAGACAGATACACATACATATTCAAACAAACAAATATAAAAATATGTAGATCAGGCTAGCCTTGATCTTACTTGCTTGCCCAGCTATACCAACTTAAAAAAAAAAGGCAAAAGAGATTTTTAAATATCCAAATACATGGTTAAAAAGAAAATGCTTCCAATTTGGCTTATAAAATTAACATCCTGGAGTCATCTAGTGTTTTGCTTCAGATATAAATCAAAATTTCACATTTTTTTTTTAAGATGTCTAATTTACCTCAGGATGGCCTTGTAGCCAGCTAGCCGACCTTGACTACCTGACCCTCCTGCCTCTACCTCCTGCCTGTTGAGATTACAGGCATGTACCACAACTGGTAAGGTGCTTAGGATGGACCCCAACACTTCATACTTCATGCATATTAGGTAAGACCTCTACCAACTGGGCTCCATCCTCAACCCTGCACTGCTTTCTTAAGTAAAATATTCCCCCCTCTTTTTTTAACTGTACCTGGTGGGGTACAATACATTGCTTTAGTAAGTAAAAACAGTAATGATCCTTTAAAAAATTACTATATATACTCAACAGTTTTGGCCACCAAGTCAAAGCATCAAGCTAGGTTCAACAAAAGCTAGATTCATCTGCTGCTCTCCACTAATAAAGTATGTTTGTGACCATTGCATGGGGCTGATCCAATCATTTCACTCTGCACATACCAGTCGCCCCTCCCATCCCTGAGCACTGACTGGAAAGAAGAAGGAAAGGCCAAAGTCTATACAAAGCAGAGGGCCTATGAGAACCGCTCAGATCTGACTTACCACATTCTCCAAAGGTGCTGCACCAAACACCTTGAAGACGGGATTGGGTTTGGAGGGCGAGATACAGAGCACGATCGCTTGCTGTCCCACTCGAGTCGTGTACTCATCTAACGTGGCTCTGAGTTTCCTGAACAGAATAGAAACAAAAGGTTACGGCGACAGAGGTGGAGCAAACTTACTGTGAGTGGAGACAATTCTGATCAGATGTATTCTGAAATATAAGAATAGGAAGGAGAGAGAAGTAATGGAAGTCTATAAGAGAAAGTGTGTGCACTACACCACCATGGCTACTTACAGCTTTGTATTTTACTGCTAATTGAGGACTCAGGCCATGATGGGCAGCACTATTCTTCGGACAGGTAATCCTGGGCTATGTTAGAAAGCTAGTTAAGTATAGTCTACAAGTGGTGTTTTGGCATACACCTTTAATTCCAGAACTTGGGAAACAGGCAGGCAATCTTTGTAAATTCAAGGCCAACTTGGTCTATGTGGTAAATCCCACATAGCAAAAAAAATAATAAAATTTAAAATGCAAATACCAAGATTACAAAACAAAATCCATACAGCCTGTAAGGGAGCATGCAAGCAGCATTCCTCCATGGCTTCTGCCAGGCTCTTGCTCCTACTTCCCTCACTGATGACCTGGACCTGAAGTGTAATGACTTAAGCCCTTTCTTCCCCCAATTGCTTTTGGTCAGAGTTTTTTTTGTTTTTTGTTTTTGTTTTTTTGGTTTTTCGAGACAGGGTTTCTCTGTAGCCCTGGCTGTCCTGGAACTCACTTTGTAGCCCAGGCTGGCCTCAAACTCAGAAATCCACCTGCCTCTGCCTCCCAAGTGCTGGGATTAAAGGTGTGTGCCACCACTGCCCGGATTTGGTCAGAGTATTTTATCACAAAAAAAGAAACTAGAACACAAACCTACAGTGTTTGCCAGTGAGGATGAAATGAGTCTCTGCAGTAGCCCCACTTACTGCTAGGGATGTTCTCCAAACCCCCACTGGATACCTACCTATAAGTTGGGATAGAATCAAACCCTCTGTATATTGTTTTCTTCTTATACATACATACCAATGATCAAGTTTAATTTATAACCAAAATATTAAGAGATGAACGATAACTAGAAATAATTATAACACAGGCTAGAGAGATGGCTCAATGGTTAAGAGTACTTACTGCTCTTTCAGAGGATCTGGATTTGATTCCTAGTATACTCTTGTATGGCCTACAGCTGTCTGTAACTCCAGCTTTAAGGGGCTAATGCCTCTGGCTTCCTCAAGAGCACATAAACCCATGCAGGCACACAAAACCCTCTTCTGACCAATGTGAGCACCAGGCACTTACATGACACACATATACACAGGCAAAACACTCATACACATAAAATAAAATTTTAAAATGAAAATATTCATATTATAACAATATCCTTAGGGCTGGAGAGATGGCTCAGCGGTTAAGAGCACTGACCTCTTCCAGAGGTCCTGAGTTCAAATCCCAGCAACTACATGGGGGCTCACAACCATCTGTAATGGATTCTGATGTGTCTGAAGACAGCTACAGGGTACTCATATACATTAAATAAATAAAATCTTTAAAAAAAAATCCTTAGTAAAATTGTTTAAAACTCATTATCTACTTTAAAACTCTTCCTTTAATATTTTTGGACTATGGTTCACCTTCTGAGGTAACTAACCTCGGAAAGTATTAAAGCAAGACACCGGGGTGGAAGTAAGATACCCTCTGAGTCACCAGGGAGTATCCTATATTTCATAGTACCATAGAAAATCTGCATCATTTCTTGAATGAAAGGTTGATATTCACCACCTCCAATCCTCTCTCCACTCTCAAGACCGGATCTTCGTATGTAGCTCAGGCTAGCTCAAAACCCATGCCCTGCCTACCTCAGTCTCTGGAGTGGGATCACAGCACCATCCAGCGTGCCCATCTCCTAATGTGCTGGGCTTCTACTCCTCTAATCGCTCCTCTCATGTGTTCCCTGGCTGCTTTCAAACAATGACTGCTTTGACTGGGTGTGATGGTGGACACATTTAACCACAGCACTCGGGAGGCAGCGGCAGAGCTCTATGAGTTTCAGGCTAGCCTGGTCTATATAGAATTCTAGGACATTCAGAGCAACATAGTGAGACCCTGTCTCAAAAATAAAATTAAAAGTAAGTAAATAAATAAAATGGCCAGGCAGTGGTGGCGCATGCCTTTAATCCCAGCATTTGGGAGGCAGAAGCAGGCAGATTTCTGAGT
>NW_022196903.1:25101451-25106649 GCF_008632895.1 Mastomys coucha | reverse complement strand
CCTGGTCTACAGAGTGAGTTCCAGGACAGCCAGGACTACAGAGAAACCCTGTCTCGAAAAACCAAAATAAAATAAATAAATAAATAAATAAATAAATAAATAAATAAATAAATAAAGTGACTACCTTGGCTGTTAATAACTCCCTCTGGCCGAAATGATCTTTGTATATAAACATGGTTATTTACTCAACCCCCCCTGCTCTGGGCAAAGGCTGCTTCTTCAGAAGGATTTCTCAGACCATTCTTAGAATAGAGAAACAACTATGTTCTCTGATGTCCAGAAATATTTTTTCTAATTTCTCTTCTATCCACAACACTTACTCTCACTTAGTATTGAATGAAAAAAGAAATAAAAGGAAAGAACACATCTGCTCCTAAGTATGGTAGAGGAGAAATTCTATTCAGATAAAAGGGAGAGCACAGAGTGCTCATGACCCTGAGCTGTGTAAGGAGACAGGTAGGGAAGAGGAGCTGCTGGCCAATCCCTGGGCTACAGAAGTTTAGGTAAGGGGCAGGGCATGGCAGCTATACCCTGTAATAGATAGGGACTAAGATATGCTGGGAGAACTGTCAGGCCAGGCCTGTTTTCGAATGTTCAATAGGCACCTCAGCCATTGTCCCATGGTTTGAGGTTTAACAAATTAATATAGGTTTACTTTTTCTCTCTTTTAGAACACAAAATCTTTTTGGTTTTTCAAGACAGGGTTACTAAGTATAGCCCTGGCTGTCCTGGAACTCACTCAGTAGACCAGGCTGGCCTTGAACTCAGAAATCCACCTGCCTCTGCCTCCCAAATGCTGGGATTAAAGGCGTGCACCACCACCACTGTCTGGCTCAGAACACAAATTCTTTAAGGGCCTTTACTGCTCAGTGTCCCAATGTCTAGAGTGCTTCTTGAACACAGCAAGCACACAAAATTTCCTGGATGAACCACTGTGTCGTTACACACCTTCCTTCCTTTCTTATTTTAAGACACTGTCTCACTATGGAGCTTTGGCTGGCCTTGAACTCATAGAGATCCCCTTCCCTCTACTTCCCAAATGCTGAAATCAAAGGTTTGAACCACACAGCTGGCCAGTGTTATACATGTATTAGATCATATTTTCTGGGTTTTCATCAATTTAATTTTACAGGAGTGATTCCAAGTCTAAACCTGTTATCAAATACTCCACCACAGTGTCTTGAGGAATCCAGTAAAGAATGTTCTAGCCCTTGACATCCACAGAGGAAGCATGTGAAGAACAGCAAGATGGAGTAAGGTAGCCCTCACCGAAGCAAACGTGTCTGCTGTCTCTTTCGGATAGACGGATTAGACTCAAACACATGAGGCCGTTTCCGTTTCTTTCCTGTTGCCACAGCAGCAGCAGCGGCCATTCCCACAGGACCTGAAATAACAAGTATGTGGTGAGATTAGACAGGGGACTGCAAGGGTACAAGACAAATAGCAACACACTATCAGTGAGAACAGAATATTTACAATATTATCAGTGTTCTTCACTATTGTTTCCCATAAACCATATAAATCTACAGTCAGTCTTTTAAGAGGTAAAAGGTTTCCACCTTCCTTCCAAATACCATCTTGAATTTTGTACAATGCTGTTGCTGTGTTACCAGCATGCCCACTGTTAGAACAGTGTTCTCAAAGGGACCAGGAAATACTACAGCATTGAGAGAAAGGCCTGCCACAACGAGACAAGCTCAGGGCTTCGCACTGTGCTTCTGGCTCCATGGCTCTGCCACTGATTCAAGACTATCAAGTTAAGGAACTGGGAGGACTTCAAGGGACCACGTGGAGGAACTAAACCAGACCATGTGCCAAGGATCCTGGCCAAGGAGATGAACATTTCCTTAGACCAAACCCCGCCCCCCGCAAATGTTAATAAAAGCTGATCTAGCTGTCCTGAGACCAATGCATAGAACTCTTGGGGTTGTCTAAATGGATAAGTCAAAGTAACTAACATTCACTTTTGATAGTGATGGGTTACCATCAAAGACAGCATGTCAATTTATCCTTTCCTGACAGCCTATAGAAGGCTAAGATAAAAATTAAACTGCTAACACTATATTCACATGTATAATCTAAATAGGTGAACTGTAACAAGCCTTTCTGTCTTCAGGCTGCTCAGTGCTATCATGCCCTTGCTGAAGAGAGACCCTCTAAAAGACCCCCAGATAAGCAAAAGCCCAAGGCTAGCTCATTTTCATAGAGATATGATACAGATTTTTTTTCTTCTTCCAGAGTATCTACGAAGACTACCCTGGAGTCATAGTGATCCTCCTACCTCTGCTCTAAGGGCTGGGATTACAGGCACCTTGCCCCCAACTAGCTACCAGGTGAAAATCTTAAGCCCTGACATTATTGCTCCTGACATTTTATTGTAAAACTGTGGCAATATTTTAACATAAGATCCATCTCTGAATAAAATTTTGTGTGCAAAACAGTATTAACTACACCCACCATGTACAGATTCCTAGGACTTATCTGTCTTACATAGTGAAATCTTCCCTCCCTTTCAGTTTTTTGAGACAGTCTCACATCGACCTTAGCATCATTAAGTAAGGATAACCTTAAACTCCTGAACTGTCTCTCAGGATGAACAGGTATATACTATCATTCCCAGCTCGCCTGCCTTCTCTCCCTCCTTCTGGACTTCCTTTCTCCTTTCCTTTCCCTCTTGCTCCAGTGCATCCTAGGCAAGAATTCTGGCTCTAGCACTAGTGACTACCCACTAGGCTATAGCCCAAGCCCTGCAACTATCTGCTGACAGCCCTGGAAACCATACCACGTAGGTTTCAATCCCTCACAGAAGTGCAACTATGCCGTTGCACTTATCTGTCCTCTTGTGACTGGGTTTCTGTTAGTATAATGTCTTTAAAAAGATTGATCTACGCTGTTCATATAGCAAGATTTCTCCTTCTGAATGCAGTGTGTGTGTGTGTGTGTGTGTATGTGTGTGTTTGCTACTGTGTACAGGGCATCAATGTCTCTTTGGGATTCAATTCATTTGGTTACTTAAAATGATCCATAGGCCTTATGGACCATATGGATCATAAAGTTCTATCTTTAACTTCTAGAAGAAACTCCACATTCTTATAGCAGCATTATTTGATATTACCCTGTAGTATACAAAGGATCTAGCTGTTCCACAGTATTGCCAATACTAGTTATCTTTTGTAACTTTGATAACAGCTATCCAATCAGTCCTGTGGTATCATTTTCTGTGACACCAAATACCATTTTATGAGAGAAGTCTTTTCAAATCCTCTTACCATTTTAAAACATCAGGTTGATTTTTCTTGTTCTGTTGCTATTGAACAGTCAGAATTCAAAGATTTTTATCATAAAAAAGTTTAAATGTACAAATCAAACTGAAGGAATTTAACATTTTACTGTATGTTAAAAAAAAAAATTCTCCATTTGTCCAAAAAAATTGTTCTTGTTGAATTTCAAAGTAAATTGCAAATGTCAATATAATATCCTTAAATACTTCAGCAGGTTAATCATTAGCTAGATTCACCAATGTTTGTAGTATTTTGCTTAATTTTGAGTTGTGTGTGAACACATGTGTGTAGGTGTGTATACCACGTTCTGGCAGTGTTTTTCACTGAATTTGGGTTCTCAGATTTGGGTAAGCAGCAAGCTTGTAGGATCCTGATCTGATAAATCTATGAATTCAAATATAAATTCCAATGAGAATGTTTTTAGAACTGGATAAACTAATTCTATTATTTAAATGTAAATACAAAGACCAAACAGAGGGAAGCCCATTTAGAAGATACTAAGCAGAGGCCTTATCCTGTCACACATTACCTTGAAGGTTAAGTTACTAAGACTGGGGACTGGATCCTGAGACACAAACT
Source organism: Mastomys coucha (assembly GCF_008632895.1). Taxonomy (NCBI): domain Eukaryota; kingdom Metazoa; phylum Chordata; class Mammalia; order Rodentia; family Muridae; genus Mastomys; species Mastomys coucha. The sequence continues at coordinate 25,102,789 of NW_022196903.1, read as the reverse complement.
CCTATTACTGAACTGCAACGATCCTATGTCAGACAAGGGTGAGAAGAGTAGGCTATCAAAAATCTGGTTCTCACTGTTCACATGGAGAAATACATTTTGGCTATGGACAGACAGCTATTTAAACCAATACTGGTTAACAAACACCTGCCCGATGAGCAAGAACAGGTGAGCCCACACATAGCAAACACAGGAAGAGAAGCTGAGAGTGCTCTAGCATACCAGATTAGTGCCTGATTTGGCAAATTTCAATAAGCTGAAAATATGCCTATCTTCAGTCCCTCAACTATCCTCCTGGATGTATCATCAAGTCAAGAGCACTTGTGAAAATCTAAGTAAGCACTAGTGAGGTTGGGACAGGAAGACTGAGAGTTCAGAGGTCAACTTGAACTACACAAATCGTCAGTGGTTACAAGCACACACTGCTCGCTCTTGCAGATGACTAAGGTTCAGCCCAGTTTATGTTCCCAGCACCCATAAGTGCCTGGAACTCCAACTCTAAAGAATCCACTGCCCTCTTCTGGCTTCTGCAGGCAGTGGACTCATGTGGACCCCCCCCCCCCAATATACACAGTTGAAAATAAGATAAAAATGTTTCAAGAACACCCTTTCAAAAAGAAATTCCACCAGGCGGTAGTGGCGCACATCTTTAATCCCAGCACTTGGGAGGCAAAGGCAGGCGGATTTCTGAGTTCAAGGCCAGCCTGGTCTACAGAGTGAGTTCCAGGACAGCCAGGGCTATACAGAGAAACCCTGTCTCAAAAAACCAAAAAAAAAAAAAAAAAGAAAGAAAGAAAGAAAGAAAAGAAATTCCACAAAGTTTTCCTTTTTTCCATGAAGCAAATGGTAACCCTTTGGTAGTTCGTGAGTATTTTTCTAATAAAACAGAATAAAGCCAGAGTGGATTAGATTATTAGGAAAAAAAAAATCAGAGCATACCACTTGTAAAGAAGGTATTACTGAATGAAAAATAACCACTTCAGTTATAGACATGTTTATTTTATTTGAGGGCAAAATATAAAATACATTGCTATGGGGCTGGAGAGATGGCTCAGCGGTTAATAGCAGTGACTGTTCTTCCAGAGGTTCTGAGTTCAAATCCCAGCAACCACATGGTGGCTCACAACCACCTGTAATGGGTCTGATGCCCTCTTCCGGTGGGTACGGAGAGCAATGGTGTAATCATATATACAGAATAAATAAATGAGTTCAAATCCCAACAACCACATGGTGGCTCATAACCATCTGTAAAGAGATCTGATACCCTCTTTTGGTGTGTCTGAAGACAGCTACAGTGTGTGTGTGTGTGTGTGTGTGTGTGTGTGTGTGTGTGTGTATATA
>NW_022196903.1:25086209-25101306 GCF_008632895.1 Mastomys coucha | reverse complement strand
AAAAAAAAAAAAAGAAAATATCATTTTGAAACTCAATTATACAATGAATATACATTAATAATTAAAAAAAAACAAAAAGAAGGTCCAGAGGCCAGCAAGATAGTAGGTAAAAATATTTATCTCTGGATCCCTATAAAGGTAAGGAAAGACAAAGACAGACAGATAGAGACACACACACACACACACACACACACACACACGGAGGGCAGGGACATGGCTTAGCAAGTAAAGGCATTTGCCCCCTGTAAGTGCAACTTGAATTCAGATCCCTGGAGCCCATGTAGAGGTCATTGCACATACATAACTATAAATATTTTTTTGTTTATTTACAATTCTGAGAAAGGTTCTTACCATATAGGTCTGGAAGGCCTGGAATTTACTATGTGGACCAAGCTGACCTTAAACTCACTGAGATATTCCTGCCTATGTCTCTCAAGTGCTGGGATTAAACTTTTTTTTTTAAAGATTTATTTACTTATTTTACGTATGTGAGTACACTGTTGCTATTTGCAGACACACCAGAAGGCATCAGATCTCGTTACAGATGGTTGTGAGCTACCATGTGGATGTTGTGAGGATGTTGTGATTTGAACTCAGGACCTCTGGGAGAACAGCCAGTGCTCTTAACCGCTGAGCCATCTCTCCAGTCCAAGTGCTGGGATTAAAGGCATACAGCACCATACCCAGCTTTAAACAATTTGTTTTTTAACTTTTTATAAAAAGTTAATGCTTAATAAAATGCTAAACAAAAACAAAAGTTCAGAGTGGGATCATTAATATAAAATTTTTAAAAATGCAAAAAAGTCAACTATTATTAATGATACATGTACATAAAGCAAAAACATAAAGAAATTCAAGAGAACAAAGAAATTCAGAGTATGTGTGAGTTCAGTAGAAGGAAGTGTAAGAACAGGTTAGGAAGAGGTACATTAGCAGGACATGACTGCACCTCTAACCTTGGCACTCAGAATCTGAGGCAAGAGGACCAGTCTGAGCTAAACAGCAAGACACTGTCTCAAACAAATGTGGGAGGAACACCCCAAGTTTTAACTGCACCTGTAATGTATATTTCCAGATGAATGAAGGAATGATTTAGCCAGGCGAGTTGTTGTAATGCCTTTAACCCCAGCATTTAGTGGAGACAGAGGCAGATCTCTGAGTTCAGTGTGGGGAGAACACTAAAAATTTCCACTGCATCTGTAATGTTTATTTTCAAATGAATGAATGAATAAATCAGCAAGCCGTGGTTGTGTCCTCCTTTAATCCCAGCACTTGGGGGAAGGCAGAGACAGGAGGATTTCTGTGTTCCAAGACACCCAGGGCTACACAGAGAAACCCTGTCTAGAAAAAAAACAAAACCAAAGAACAACAACAACAAAACACCCAAACAAACAATTTGAGGACCCATTAAGATGGCTCAGAGGGCAAAGGTGTTTACCTCCAAGTTCAACTACCTGAATTCCATCTCTGAGGTCCATATAGGAGAAGTAAACACATGAAAACAGTAGCAAGGCCTGACAAATCTGGGCAGCAAGCACATTTGTGTTTGTCATGTTGATCTTGACTTTCTTCTATATTCCAATATCAGGCTTTTCCCCTCAAGATTCAAGACTTTATACTCATCAGACAATTCATCAAACCTCATTGTCAGGGTGGCAATTGTGACTGTAAAACATGTAAATCTTTTTCTACTTCTATCCACAGCCTCAGAAAAAATAATTCAATTTTGTTTAAAATGAAGTCCCCTGGAGGCTAGAGAGATGGCTCAGCAGTTAAGAGCACTTGTGGCAGCTGGGCAGTGGTGGCACATGCCTTTAATCCCAGTACTTGGGAGGCAGAGGCAGTGAGTTTGAGGCCAGCCTGGTCTACAGAGTGAGTTCCAGGACAGCCTGGGCTACACAGAGAAACTCTGTCTCACCCCCCCTCCCCCCAAAAAAGAACTTGTTGCTCTTCCAGAAGATCCACTATTACACCCACAGGGCAGCTCACAACCATCGGTAATTCCAGGTCCAGGGAATCCAACACCTTCTTCTAACTTCTGTGGGCACTAGGCACACATGTGGTACACAGACATACATGCAACAAAACACTTATAAATCTAAAACAAAACATGAAGTCCTGTGAAATTGATACTGGAGACTAATATGGAGAAGGCTGACCACCCTGTGCACGGTGCACACACACAGGCAGAGGTCTGTCTGCAGAGCTCTCTCCCCAGTATAGGAACTGTAATGTCAGCCACCACACCCAGTTTCTTACCTGGGTTCTGGAGATCAAACTCAGGTCCTCATGCTTGCACAGCAAGCACTTTGCTGACTGAGCCATCTCCCAAGGCCCTTCTTAATTTTTTTTTTCCTTGAGAATCAACACTGATCAAGAGCTGTCTGAACTGAAGAGAATTAGAACCATTTTTGATAGGCAACCTGACATGAATTGACTTTTCTGAGTTGTCTTTTGGGTATGTCGATTCTACAGGCGAGTCCTCAGAAAAAATTGTCTAGCAAGCAACAAATGGGACAAGTCAGGATCAATCATAACTGAGCAGTTAGTAAGGGCCCTCTGCCACCTCTGCAAATTCTTTGTTTACTGTAAGTATAAGTGTGTGTGCCCCCACACCCAGCAGCTTCTGCAAACGTGCATCCTACACAGCCCCTAAGCTCCATGCGGTCACACTCATGCCAGCCCTCTATACTGTCTTCTCTTCTGCCTCACAAAGCTCAGCCATGATGGCCTCCTTCCGTTTTCATCTGAGAGTCTCTTGCCTGTAACACGTCCTCATGCTCTCTCCCCAACACTTGCCTGCACTGATAACCTGCCACTAGTGGCCTGACAGCTCCTTCAAAGTAAGCCATCGTAGTCCAAGAATCTATACCTTGTAGTATATCTAATTACAATTCCTTAGTGGCAACTCACTAGAGATTTGAAGGGCTTCTGGACAAATGAAAGACTTTAGTTCTTTTCTGTTCTTTTGTTTATTGTTCATTTTTGAGGTAAGGTCTCACTGTGTTGTCTAAGTTGTTCTTGAATACCTGGGCTCAAGTGTTCCTCCTGCCTCAACCCGAGTAGCTGGGACTAGAGGCTCGAGCCATTATACCTAGGTAGCTCTAGTCTTTGTTTAGTGACACTGGAACTGAACCCAGGGCCTCACACATGCTAGGCAAGTGCTCAACCTCTGAATCCCAGGCTCATCCTCACACCATGACAACACAATCCAGTAGCAAAGCAAAGCCATGTCTCAAAACCACCTTCCTTCATAAGAAAGAAGTTGGCCTGGGTTCATTATGTTAGGATGCCCTCTTCTGGGAAGTATAAAAATTTCACAAAATGTATGTTACAAACATTTAAACACATGGCTAGCTAAGCAAGTGCTTTACCACTGAGCTAGATTCTCAGCCCCTCCCTTATTTTTTAAGTTCACCATTCCAAAAATAGTACAGTGAATAAGTGACAGTATGAGATTATTACACTATTCTTCTTCACCTTAATTAAATACAACATATATATTTTATTAATGAACTTTGGCCATTCCTGATAATTGCTTTCCTGCCCAGCTTTTCCTAATTTGAACACTATACCCACCCAGACATGGTTTATATGTGTGTTCTCACGATGATACTAAATATGTACTATACATAGAATAATACAAAACACAGCCAGTTTTAAGTCTCTTAGTATCCTGAAAAACTTCAAATCCATAAAATCAGACTGAGACAATTAAGGATCACTATTGCTCTTGGTACTATCTAGCAGAAGCAAACAGAAACCATGTCCGGCATAATATCTCAGACTCCGAACAATTTTTAAAATTAATTTCCAAATACATCACAGAATGGTCATTTACACATAACTAGTATATGAAGAGAATAGTCAACATAAACAAAAACTGTCAGTAGCAACAGACAGTAGACAGATTCACAAGCTCCTCAGAAAGAAGAACTAGCAAATGAACTGCAAAACCATATGGTTATTTGTGGAAATCTAAAATCATAATAATAAATTTCCATACAATCTGGAACTTACAGTACAAATCTGGACAGATGAAGAAATGCACTCTCATTAGAAAGTCTAATGAGGACTATATTAGGGCTGACGTACACTGTTCAGGGTAGGACTCTGGTCTGGAATGTGAAACCTTAGGGTTCATTCTAGCACAAAGGGAATGAAAACCCAATACTAGGAAAAACTTTTAACCTTAAAAATAATAAAATCTAAATATGTCAGCCCTTACATTTAATGTGAATAAAATACATACTCTAGTTAACCAGACTGTCAGAATGGAAGAAAACCAACGCCATAGCACTAGCAATAAGGGACCCCAGAACTCAACTCTCATAGAACAGGCTAAAGCTGGAGATGCAGGCTTAAAAATTGTGATGAAGGGCTTGGGATGTTGCTCAGTGGTAGAGTACTTGCCTAGTATATGCGAGGCCCTGGGTTTGATCCCCAGCACTGAAAAAAAAAAAAAAAACGATGAAAAGAAATGAGAGAGTGCTGGAATTCCAGGCTCCTTCGATAGGCATGAACCCACAAGTTAAAGAAAGAAGCAAGCTTCTAGAGCAAACATTACCTGCAGCAGCCAGATGGGCAGTTACCTCATCAGCTGCCGTGGAGTTGAGTATGTCCGAGTCATCGTAAGAAGTGTCCTCTGGGGAGGAGGGGGAGTCTTCATCAGCACTTAGCATACTGTGCTCAGTGTAAGTGGCTACATGCACCTGCTGCACCTGCTGGGCCACTGCGTGGGCTTCTATGGTAGCCATGTGTTCAGTTTGGGTCACTCCGTGTTCCTCCATGAAGATCTACTGCTAGAAAAAAAGGAAGGGGGGGATTTAGTGTACAATATAACACAATGCTTAAACTAAGTTTTTTATTAAGAGCAAAGAAACTTTGACAAAGCTCCAATTTTATTACTTGACCACACCAAGGTGTGGGAAATTCAAACAACATAAAAAAAGAATATTTTCTCTGTGAAATAACTGATAGAAATTTACTACCATACATATATAGAAGCATACACATGTATCAAGTCAAAAACATGAAATATCTTTGATATGTGTATAACAACATTTAAAATAGCCCAGGGATTAGCATTTGATATTGTGATATAAGAATATATTTAGACATTTAGATATATTAAAACATACAAACCAGCCAGACATAGTGGCACACCCCTTTAATCCCAGCACTTGGGAGGCAGAGGTACGCGATCTGAGTTTGAGGTTAAGCTGGTCTACAAAAAGAGGACAGCCAAGGCTGCTACATGTAGACATCCTGATGTTTTAAAAATAGAACTAGTGTTATGATCTGGCAGCTCAACTTGTGTTACTTACCCAGAAGGACGGAAAGTGGGGTCTCAGAGAGCTATGTGCACACCCATGTTCATAGCAGCATTATTCACAACAGCCAAAAGATGGAAGCTACTCAAGTCCATCAATGGGTGAGTGGGAAACAAAATGTGGTCTACATGAACCACATATCATTTGACCTTAAAAAAAGGAAAGAAAATGCAAATTAGGAATAAAGAGGATTTCTTCAACTTGATAAAGAACATCTATAAAAATGCCTATCAGCATTATCAATAAAGGTGAAAAAGTAGTACCTTTCCCACTAAAATCAGGAGCAAGAAGAGATGTCTTCTCTTTTCAACATTATATTGGAATGCATAGCTTATGTAGTAAGAGAACATAAAAAAGAAAGATTAAAAAAAGGAGACAACAGTGGTAAGGGAGGAAAAGAAAGAGAGGAGGAAGCAAAGAGGGAGCTAAAGCAAGAGAGGGGCCTCTAGGAAGGAAAACAACTGTTTCTGTATGGCATGACTGTCTACATATAAGGTGATCAACCAAAGACTCCTGGATTGAACAGCAAGTAGGATGTGAGATACAGGGTGGATACATAAATCAAGTTTCACTTCTATTAATGCCTCCTAAAAGTGAAATATCAAGGTATAAATCAAAATCTGTCCAGGAGCTACATGCAGGTGGAGGGAAGCAACTAAAATGGTATGGCCACAGTGAGTGACTAGGCTGGGCCTTAGGTTACTGCTACCCAGTCTTAGGTGCTGCTGAAGACTGCTGAGCATATCCCCTGCAACAAACAGGAGATGATGCAAAGTCTTTTTAAATTTTTATTTATATTTCAAATAGGCAGATAAAACTGTATTTATCACATACAGCACGCTATCTGAAAATTATATACACACCACAGAACAGTAAAATCTAGTCAATTAAATAAGCATGACCTCACATAGGTATTATTTAGGGAATGAAACATTTAACAGAGGGGTAAGCAGTGTATCAAGGGCAGGAGACATTTAGGAAACCCTTGTACCATCTATTGAATTTTGCTGTGTATTTGAAGCTGTTCTATTTGAAACTAGCTTTTTGTTTTTTTGAAATTTGGACACACACTACACTATGGGTGAAGTTGCTCAGTAAAATAAGCTAGTCACAAAGACAAATACTGTATGAGTCCATTTGGATTTTATTTTATTTATGTGTGTATGTGCATGATGGGGCAGGGACTGCAGCCTGCCTGTAGAGGTCAGGTCTCCCCTTCCAGCCTAGGTTCTGGGAATTGCATGGCAAATGCTCTCACCCACTGAGCCATCTCCCCAGCCTGTAGTACATCTGTACAAACAAATTAGTATAGTCTATAAACAAGTAGCTGCCAGGGCTGGAGAAATGGCTCAGCAGTTAAGAGCACTGGCTGCTCTTCCAGAGGACCTGGGTTCAATTCCCAGAACCCCACATGGCAGCTAACAACTGTCTGTAACTTCAGGGGGATCCAAAACCTTCATACAGACATACACATAGGTAAAATAACAATGTACATGAACTAAAAAGAAATAAATCATTTTAATAATAAAAAGGAAAGAAAGAAAAACAAACAAAAACAAAACCAAAAAAAAAAAAAAAAAAAAAACCCCGAAAACTAGCTGCCAGGAGCTGAGTACAAGTAGGTAAGGAGTTGTCTCAGAAGCTGCATGAGTTCTGCAGCTCAGGTACACAATAACATGAGTGTATTTAGCATTGCTGAACTGTGCACCACCTAAGATTTATTGTTATGTATGCTCTACCACAAAGTGAAAATTAAAACACAACCACCCCTCACCCCACTGTAATTTCCTCTGAATAAAGAATAAATAAGTACTCTCACAGCAAAATAAAACTAAGCCCTTATTTTTTTTTAAAAAAACAGTACATTATTTGATAACTATTAAAAATAAATTGACATTCCTGGTTGCTGTGGCAATGTAGGGAGAGGATGGCTGGCTCTGAAGAAACAAGAATGGCATTTAGCAAAGCATTTGGATCCACCACAACTGGATCCCTGGCCTTTGAACTACAAAATGGAAACTAGGCATAAAATAGTGTCTTACATTCTGGGGTTGTGCTTGTGTTTTGTGTAAGTCACATGTGATCCAAATGGTTATGATCTATGCACCTCTTAAAACTTAGAAGTTTTTTCTAATACAAACAAAAAAAATTCTTGACCAAAAAAAAGACTTATAAAGCGTGTACAAATTTCATAAATTGTGAAAGTTGCTAGACCAAACATACTAACAAAATATATAGACATCTGGCATAAATTTGAAGTTATGATTAAGAGTTGAAGGTTTGGGCTAGAGAGATGGCTCAGTGGTTAAGAGCACTGACTGCTCTTCCGGAGGTTCCTGAGTTCAATTCCCAGCAACCACATGGTGACTCACAACCATCTGTAATGGGATCCGATGCCCTCTTCTGGTGTGTCTGAAGACTGCAACAGTGTACTCATACATAAAATAAATAAACCTTTAAAAAAAATGTTTAACTTGTATGATAACATCACCTCTCCTCATACAGTATTAATATAATACTAATACAAAGTAATATTTAATTGTTGTAGTAGTATATAGCACTGAATATCTAGAATTTACAAAAAGAAATGACAACCATACATATGCAGAAATATGACCATTATAATACCTATTATGTAGAAAGAATAAGATTATTTATATAAAATTCTTCTATATTGTCCTTGTGATATATTTTTAAAGAAAAAAGGTGAAGTGTCTGATAGGGTTTCTTTTCTATCCTATCTTTGTGTGAGTTTTTCAAAAATATACAAGGGATATAGCCCCTTGTTGGTACTTACCAAAAGTACAATTTGATACACCAAGTCACACAATTAAACACAGTATATAAAAGGAAGATATCAACAAGGTGATTTTTTTCCATTAATTTCACTGTGTTAGTCTGAGACAAATTGCATTTTAGAAATCTGGGTACTTCAAAACTGTTTTATAAATGGTTTTGGATTAGATGGCATCTAAACTGCTTTTCAAAGGGATCATAATGCTATGTGCTTGGCATAATGGATTTCAGTTCTTTGCTCCAGAATGTAGCTTGTAGCATGAATCAATAGGGCTGTCTGCTTTTCAGACTTGTCACTTCTGCCTGGTGCCTCTTCTCTTTCCACCCCACCCACTACCTCGTCAGTCAGCTTCTCTAGCCTCTTGGACACTCTAAAAAGCAAAGGCAGAGGCATATGAACCATTAATAGAGTGCTTGTAAATACTGCTTTCTATTTTTTCATAAAACCATACCTAAGTCAGGCCATCTAAGGCAGTTATGAATGACACACACACATTGCTGGATCAGGGCTCCACTTCCTTACTTATTTAACATAAACAAATGAAGATGGAAACAGTCCACCACTTCCCTAGGTCAATTTTATATTAAAATATATTTGGTTTGGGCCAAGTGTGGTAGAACACATCCTTAATTTCAGCACTCTGGAGGCAGAGGCAGGTGGATCTCTGTGAGGTAAGCCTGGTCTACATAGTGAGCCCTGTCTCAAACAAAAAAACCAAACAAAATGTATTTTATATCATATGTGTAAGTATTTTGCTTGCGTGTATGCATGTGTGTATCACATGTCTGCCTGGTGCCCATGGAAGCCAGAAGAGGGTGTCTCCCCCTAAAGATGGAATTATGGGCAGTATTGGCCACCATATGGGTGCTGGGAACTGAATCCATCTCCCCCAAGAGCAGCAAGTGCTCTTAGTTACTAAGCCATCTCTCCAGCCCCTCCCCCCGCCCAGGGCAGTTTTAATAAAAGCGCTTCAACTTTTATGCTCAAAGAATCAGATTCTCTGGCTAGCAAAAGCAATGGGAATTGCTACTGGGGCCTGGGGTGAGAGGGTGTGGTTAGTAATGAAATAACGTGCATTTTGAAAAAACAGCATAGACTTGTATCCAGATATCCAGAACCCCTTAACAAGTTACTTAATGACCACTAAGCCACAATTCTGCCACTGTCTTTTAAGATGAGAAGAAGAAGAAAACAGTATGTATTCTCTAGAGGGTGATGTGAGGATTAAATGAATTGGCCAACAAAGTCTAGAACACAGTGCCCATCACATAAGTGTAATGTTAATTATAATGCAAGCCCACACACTGGCATCTGCCTTTCCTTGCTTACTTCCCAGTCTCACATGCACCGTTCACTGTGCCTCCATTTCTAGACATCTATTTGAAGCTTTTGACTGTACCTGAGAACTCTGTGCTAGGACACCACACATTGTATTATTAATCAGAGCAGGAAACACTGTCTTAGACATGAAGTGAGAATGTCAACACACTTAATAAAACTTTTTGACAGCTGGGTGGTGGTGGTGCACGCCTTTAATCCCGGCACTTGGGAGGCAGAGGCAGGCGTAACTCAGCCAGCCTGGTCTACAGAGTGAGTTCCAGGACAGCCAGGGCTATACAGAAAAACCCTGTCTCGAAACCCCCCCCCCAAAAAACAAAAAAAAACAAAAAACAAAAAAAAAACCTTTTGGACAGTGTACAAAATGGAAAAGAAAGGGGAGGGAGAGAGAAAGAGGTGAAGAAAGAGGGAGGGAAGGAAGAAGGAATGGGGAGCGCTGGAAGTTCCAGTCTTCTGAACCAGAAAAGCAAAATGGTGTGCCTGTCTATCCCACTACAGACAGTGGTGTTCAGCGAACTACCCAAAACTTTATTTAAAATAATTAGTCCTGGGGAGTAGAGAAATAAATAGATCGATGGTTACGAGTACTGCTCCACCAGAGGACAGAGTTTGGTTCCCAGTACTTACAAGCACCTGTAAATCCAGCTCCAGGGGTATCTGGAGCGTCTGGCTTCTTGAGGCACGCACCCACATTTACATCCATGTACTCATGCGCAGACACTAACTTTTTAAAAATAAGGACATGGCAGCAATAACAGTAACCTCTGCACTGGGCAGGCAGGCTAAGGGATAAAGATCCAGACCAGCCTGGGCTGCATACTTGAAGGCCAGCTTGATCTATATCCTAGGTTCTTAGATTGTGACCCCTTTGAGCATCAAATAACTGTTGCACAGGGGCCACCTAAGACCATCTTCATATCAGTTATTTACATTATGATTCATAACAGTAGCAAATTACAGTTATGAAGTAGCATTTTATGGCTGGAATCACAACATAAGAAAATGTTTTAAGGTTTGCAGCATTAGGAAGGTTGAGAATCACTGGTGTATATAAAATGAGACACTGCCTCAAAAATATGAGAGAGAGAAAGAAAGAAAGGAAGAAAGGAAGAGAAAGAAATAGGGAAAGAAAGAAAGGAAGGAAGGAAGAAGGGGGGGAGAAGGAAGGAAGAGACCCTCTACTGCTAAACTGTAAGAGGTTGTGAGTTTCTGCTTTTTCCCTTGCAGAACCAGAGGACAGTGGCAGAGACCACAGCAGGACTGTCTTAGTTTCCAACACCCTGCTGACATGACCTCTATACAGTACCTAGGGAGCTGCTGGAATTTGGAGGAGCCAATCAAGGGGCTTAAATTCAGTCTAATCCACACATAATGGATGAGATTAAGTGAAGAATATTTAAAAATCAAAGGAGAAAGAAGATCAGGCCAGGAAATCTAATCAAAGCATAACAAAGTATAAAAGAGAGCATTAGTCTAATCAATAGCATTATCATTTCAAAAGAAAAAGAATAATCAGCAAGAATGGTCTAAAAATCAGTCCAAGCCAGTGCCCACAGGGAAAAGAGGCTCAAGTTACACTCCTAGATACATCTGGAACCTAAAATTCATCACCAGGTTAGAAATCATGCTCAAAAATCAATGAAATCTTCCAGACTTAAATTATACAATAAAATAAATAAATAAATTAGTGAGATGGCTCACTGGGTAAAAGGTACTTGCCACCAAGCCTGACAACCTGAATTCAGAGGACACCTGCAACTTGTCCTCTGATCTCCATATTTACATCACAGCATGTGCACACACAAAAAATACAAATATAATTTTTATAATTAAAAGAACTAATGAAGCCAGGTGGTAGTGGCACATGCCTTTAGTCCTAGCACTAGAGAGGCAAAGCCAGGCAGGTTTGAGGTCAACCTGGTCTACAAAGTGAGTTCCAGGACAGCCAGGGCTACGAAGAAACACTCTCAAAAAACCAAAACCAGCTGGGAGGTGGTGGCGCACGCCTTTAATCCCAGCACTTGGGAGGCAGAGGCAGGTGAATTTCTGAGTTCGAGGACAGCCTGGTCTACACAGAGAAACCCTGTCTCCAAAATGCAAAAAAAAAAAACAAAAAACAAAAAACAAAAAACAAAACAAAACAAAACCAAAGCAAACAAAACCAACCAGCACCATAGCACCCAAACCCTATCGCTACCAAACAGGACATAAAGGTGAAGACAGAGTCGACACAAAGCAGCAAGCGAGCTGCAGAGGTGAGACAGTAGACAGGAGCAATACAGACTGACCTTCAAGATGAAGAGAGCTGCAGATGAGATGAGTCAATATTACAATATAATTATCAGAAAAGGAGCAGACAGGAAGGGAATAGTGGAAGTAACCCTCACAGGGAGATGTCCAGAATACTCAAGTTTGATAAATCAAGAAAGGGTGGTATAGGGCCAGAGAGCTGGCTCAGTGAAGGATCCAGGTTCAATTTCCTTCACCCATACAACGGCTCACAACCATCCATAACTGTAGTTCTTGGTGCACTACAGAAGCCTGTATATTATATATGTATGTGCATGTGTGCCTGTATGTGTATGTGTGTATGTAACACTCCAAGACCCTAGCAGATTCCTAACTATGGATATTGTCAAACTCTGTATTCCATCTGCACTTACACACAACCCTATGATAAACTTTAACTCCCACTTGCAGAAAGTCCTGGAAGCTTCTCTTTGCCCCATGTGGCCCATCACTACTCTTACATTACTGCTCTATCGCTACCTTACTTTGGGCTTTTACTAAGCAAGTGACAGTTACTTGAAAGCAAGCACAGGAGTACCTCAACAGCTGATGTGGGATTTAAGTGACTAATCAGAAGTCAACCTATATAGCATGCTCACTGGACAAAGGATGACTGGAGCATCCGGGGAGACGGAAAGGAATCTCACCCTGCTCAGGTCACTATGCAAGTTACAAGTTCCATGTGGATCACTTACTCCTGTAATTTTCCCTCTAGTACTTTAGACCAGGGGTAACTGAAACCATAAGAGACAAAACCATGGGGTAAGGGCTGCCATGCCTACCTATACCATTTACTGAAAATCAGTGGTGGGTAGTGACCACATTCTCCTAGGTGGTCAGCACTCATAGTTCTATTATTACTAGTGTTCTGTTACTACTAGGACAACAACAATGACTATGACTATGAGAATGACTATGAGAAACCCTGTCTTGAAAAAACCAAAAAAAAAAAAAAAAATCAGAACATTCCAAGATTGTATTGCTTCAAAGCGAGAGCACTAGATGGTGCCACAACCAAAGGAAAACATGTGGAGAATGCACGGGGAAGGCCAAGTCTTTAAAAATGTTCGACTAGAACACACTTCCACAGAAAATAACTAGGGCTGGAGAGATGGTTCATTGGTTAAGAGCACTTGGTGCCTTTGCAGAGGACTCGGGTTAGATTCCTAGTAGCTCACAATACCGATAACCCCAGTTTCAGGGGATCCAATAGGCACACACACAGCATACATTCATATGTGCAGGCAAAAAAAAAAATTCTACACAGAAAGTAAATAAACAAATTTAAATCTTTAAGTAAAAACCACTCAGGCTAATCCACTTCACCAAATGCTTTAAAGACATACCTACTCTTCTGTAGGCTCTAAACTTTGCCAACTAACAGAACTTTCAGCAGCGACATTTTTGACCAGTCATGTACAAGGTTAACAGCTACTACATACCTGAAGCCACTGACCATATTGAAATGTGACTATTGTGACTTAAGGATTAAAGGTTTCAAGCCAATTTAACTTTAATAATTTTTATGTTAATGTGGTTTTAGCTTCTATAATGAATAGGACAGTCTACATTCCATTTTTATTTTGAAAAAAAAAAATAAAAAAAATTCTAATTATAGGCCACTATATATCATTGTTTCATGGGCTGGTCCGGGGCCCCCAGCACATGTCTGGCCTCAGTGGGAGAGGATGACCTAATCCTATAGACTTGATGCCCCAGGGAAGGTGGATGCCTGGGGACAGGGGTAACGATACAAAATCAAAAATTTTATCTCCTATAGAAGATCCTACATAACTCAATTTCTTGTGGTACTTTATTCAAAAAAAGGCTTAAACCCCTAGGTTATTATGTGTATTTGTATGTGTACACATGAACATGCATGTGTGTGCTGGTGCCCAAAGAGGTCACGGAGGTGGTGTCAGAACCCCTGAAACTACAGTTCCAAGTGAGGTGTTTGTTGTCGATAGTGAGAACCAAAATCTAGTTCTCTGGAACTCTCCAACTGC
Organism: Mastomys coucha; assembly: GCF_008632895.1. Taxonomy (NCBI): domain Eukaryota; kingdom Metazoa; phylum Chordata; class Mammalia; order Rodentia; family Muridae; genus Mastomys; species Mastomys coucha. The sequence goes on along the minus strand of NW_022196903.1, from coordinate 25,087,543 downwards.
TTATCCATTTCTCTCTCTGTTTTTTTTTTTAAAGATTTATTTATTTATTTTATGTGTATGAGTACACTATAGCTGTACAGATAGCCTTGAGCCATCATGTGGCTGCTGGGAATTGAACTCAGGACCTCTGTTCGCTCCGGCTCCTCCAGCCCCGCTCTGGCCCTGCACACTGTAGCTGTTTTCAGACACACCAGAAGAGGATGTCAGATCTCATCACGGATGGTTGTAAGCCACCATGTGGTTGTGGGGATCCAAACTCAGGACCTTCGGAAGAGCAGTCAGTGCTCTTCCCCGCTGAGCCATCTCGCCAGCCCCTAAACCATTTCTCTAGGCCCTATAACAACTTATTTTTTTTTTTTTTTGGTTTTTCGAGACAGGGTTTCTCTGTATAGCCCTGGCTGTCCTGGAACTCACTCTGTAGACCAGGCTGTCCTCGAACTCAGAAATCCACCTGCCTCTGCCTCCCAAGTGCTGGGATTAAAGGCGTGAGCCACCACCGCCCAGCCCTATAACAACTTTTATTAAAGTATATACTGAAAGGCTGAATCAATAAGAAAGTAGGCATTGCCATTTTTTTAAAAAGGAACAATCCTAGCGAGAATTGTTAAGAACTAAGTAAAGTAACACCGCCAGGACATCCTGAAGAAGACAATCTTTGGGCTCCAGAATGAAAGAAAAGTGCTCCAGGCAGAGGCAACAGCTTGAGAAAGCACATGGCATAGTACGGGGATAACAGTGAACACCCAGACAGCAGACACTGAGGGAGTCTGTGACCAAAGCAACACCTCTGGGGCCTTTTCCATCGGATTCTTCAGCAACTTACTACATAAACTAAAGTTAATGCTCACCCACCTGTCAGAGGGGAAAGCAATCTTCTACTCTCAATATATTACAGTACAGTTTACAGCCAGTATCTGGTATAGAACCCTCTATGAAATAGGTGACAATGATAAAAAGAATTAGAAGAATTAGAAAAATGTATTCTTGCCAGGCGGTGGTGGCCCACAACTTTAATCCCAGCACTTGGGAGGCAAAGGCATGCAGATTTCTATGAGTTCCAACCAGCTCTAGCTACATAGTAAGACCCTTCAAAAGAAAGATAGAAAGAGGTAAGAGAGGAAAATAAACATGAGTTGCCAAAGCTATCTCTACCTTGTTTAGAAGGCTGTGGAAGGGAAATTTGGTACGTATGAGCAACCACTTGGTGACTATGTCCAGATACAGCTAGCTATTTTGGCTCTTCCAACTCGGTCGGCAAACACAGTGAGTTCCAGGTCAGTCAAGGATACATAGTAAGACCCTGTCTCAAGAGAGGCAGGGGTAGGAAGGGGGGG
>NW_022196903.1:25081005-25086163 GCF_008632895.1 Mastomys coucha | reverse complement strand
GGGAGGGAAGGAAAGGAGGAAAAGAAAATACATTTTCAAATACATAAATGGCTAAAAGGCAGGTGAGTGGCTAAAGCTATACCTGGTTTAGGAAGGCTATAGAAGGGAAGTTTGGTGTGATTAACAGCTGCTTGGCTCTTTTTAATTGTTTGTCTGCAGCTGCTCCCAAATTACCAAAAATCAAATAAGTAGCTGTCATGTGATAGCAGGATTAAAGGCTGCCTCAATTTCCATTAAGGAGAAATAACATAAATGGCCACGAGTGCCATCCCTCAGTCTGAGACCAGCACAAAGGCTACTTTTATTCAGACTCTGTACACTGTGAAACAGCATTGTGGCCTTGCTGCTTCTGTGGCAGGCCTCAATTCTGCTGGATCTGTCACCACACAATCAACAATCACTGAAAGCTGTTTCCTAATTTCTGAAAAACAGTTCAATACATGAAATCCCCCCCCCCTTTCTCTCGCTCTCTGGTTCTTTGTTGTTGTTTTGTTTGTTTGTTTTTTGAGACTTGGTCTCACTATGAAGCTCTGGCTGTCCTGGAACTCACTATGTAGACCAGGCCTGCCTCGAACTTACAGAAATCCACCTGCCTCTGTCTCCTGGGTGTTGGGATTAAAGGCATGAGCTACCACATCAATCTCTTTAGGGGAAAAAAAAAAATCCAGAGTGTCACTCTATAAAACAAGCTAGCCTTGTACTTACCTTGTTAACCTTGAGCACCAGACCTTCCTGATTCAGCATCTCTGTGCTGGGATTATAGGTAAAGGCCCAATGATACTGAAATGACTTTAAATTTTGAGATAACTGAGCCAAGGATTTTTTTTTCTGCATAAAATGAGGAGAGGGGTGGCTCAATTAATACAGTGCTTGCTGTAGAAACCGAACAGAGCTCAGAACATCAGGACCCACTCACAGACAAGTGGGAGTGGCAGCAGCACCAGGGACTTTGATCCCAGTTCTGGGGAAAAGGAGAATAGGGTCTTAGAGGAGTGGGGCTCTGGAGTTGGGAATCCTTGAGGATCACTAGCCAGTCAGCCTCCTCAGATGGATGAGATCCAGGTTCAAGAAGATACCCTATTTCAAAATATAAGGGGGAGCAATGGAAGAAGACACCTAAAGTCAACTTTGGGGCCACACCCACAGGCATGTGTGTGCAGACATAATCAAGTGCGTGTGCATCTGCAAATGCCTATGTACCTACAAGCATGTGCAAATATACATGAACAAGTACATAAACCACACAAAAAATCATGAGAGTATTATAGATGCCAATGCCATTCATCTGGAATCTGCAGGTGGGGTGGGGTGGGGGATAGGGGTGGAAATCCTTTACAAATTCAAGCACATTCAGTCTTTTTAAAATACCCAAGCTCTTTTAAAATCCAATGTCTTTGAAAATTCAAAGTCTCAAAACTGTGGGCTCCTATAAAGTCAAAAATAAGTAATTTCTTACTTCAAGAGAAAAGAACCAAGACATAGTCACAAACAAAGCAAAGCAAAGCAAAGCAAGGAGCTCCTGAAGTGTAAATAACTCAACACCCACAGTCTGGGATTCACAACTTCATCTTCCAGGCCCTGCTAAGGGGTTGGGTCACTTTTCGGGCACTGTCCTCTTCAGCACACATAGTTTGTCTTCTAAGCTCTGGCAGGCTCCGCTCTAAGGCTGCTGCTGTTCTTCTTGGTCATCCCTAAGCCCAGTCATGCCAGAGTCTCTACTGCTACTGGGCTGCACTTTCACCGTAGGCTCTCTTCATGGTGACAAGCCTCAACTTCTCTGAATGACCCCTTCAATCCTGGACCTTCAAGTGCTACTGAGGCTGCACCTTCACCAGTGGCCTCTCCTGGCCTCTCTCAGTGCGGAGCCTCAGCTTTTCTCCATGACCCCTTCGTGCCTTCCACTCTTACACTACCAAGTTCAGTTGCCAGTAAGAAGAGATATAATCTAGTCCTCCTCTGGAACACAGCTTCTGTGTACCAACTCTCAGAAAACACTTCCCAGAAGGTTTCACGTCAGTGATGCTGGTCTCCTCTTCATCACTGCTAATTTATCAGCTCCACCTGATCAATGACCATCCCAGCAAAGGTTTCACTTTACTGTTCTGGTGTCTTGTTAATCACAGCTGATTTTTCCACCCCAGATATCCAGAACCACAGACTTAATTTAAACTAGCAAATGGCCCCAATAGTCTTTAAACTTCTCTCTGAAATGTCACAAGCCAGGCCTCCATCTTCTACACTGCCCTCAATAGTCTCATCTTCCAAGCTCCTGCAAAGCAGCTCACCCTGCATTGAACGCTCCATGGCCCCAAAACAACATGTCAGGTTTGTCACATCAATACCACACAATCCTCGTATTAGCTTGTCATAGTTAGGGGCTACTGTTATGATGCAATCCATGACCAAAACAAGTTGAGGGAGAAAGGGTTTATTTCAGCTTGAGCTTCCAGATATCTGAAGGGGTCACAGGGAAGTCAGTCAGCCCGGAAACAGCACCACCCACTATGGGCTGGGACCTCCCCCATCAATCTCTAAGAAAATACCCTACAGCTGAATCTCATGGAAGCATTTCCCTTCTTTTAGATGACTCTAGTTTAAGTCAAGCTGACATAAAAATTGCCAACATACTTTCCTATTCCTGATAATTAGGTAGTTCCAGCTTTTACCATTATAAATATAATTATCACATATATAAATATATACATATACATATATATTCATTCCTTGAATTCAGTATTTGTTGAATAAATGAGGTTACTAACCTAAGATTTTAAGTACATACCCAATAATTTTCTTGACTTTTGAAAGACATTACAACTTTGCAAATATACTTATGGGGTGTTGAACACGCAGTTAAAACAAGCATAGAAAGTTCGTTTATATAGTACAACAGCAAAGAAATGCACAGATGGTGGTCAGAGGACAGAATTAAATTATCACCTATTAGTGTGTATGTACACACACACACACACACACACACACACACACACACACACATATATGTATGGAGAGAAAGGGGCGGGGGGGAATGAGAATGAGAGTCAGCTACTCAGGAAGCTAAGGCAAAGGATTACTTAAGTCCAAGAGTTCAAGAGCAGCCTGCACCACATAGCATGGCTGTATCTCAGAAGAGTAGGTACTACTATCCTCAAAGAGGAAAGGATAACAGCATTTATAACTCCATTTTCCAGGGCTGGAGAGATGGCTCAGTGGGTAAGAGCACTTCTAGATGGTCCTGAGTTCAATTCCCAGCAACCACATGGTAGCTCACAACCATCTGTGACAGGGTCTGATGCCCTCTTTGGTGTGTCTGAAGGGAGCAATGGTGGCATACTCATATGCATAAAATAAATAAGTAAATAACTCCATTTTCCAAAATGGCAAGTTAAGATATGCTGCCCAACTCTGATTGCTAAAAACAGCCTAAGTGGCCTGGAGGATATATAGCATGTAGCAGTGTAGCAAGGCTTGGAGCAGGGCAAAAGGAAGATGAGAGTCTCCTGTATATTCAGGGTGCAATCTCCATGGCTTTCTGGCTTATCAAACAGCAGGCTGATAAAAACCAATTGGAAGATCTGTAAGCATTCACTTCATCCCCAAACTCTGTCTTCTTATATTTACTAGCAGTCAGACACAACTGTTCACAAGCTGTCCCTCTCAAATGTCTGAAGCCCTGGAGAACATCTAGACTTGCTTGTCTCACTCTAAAGGTTGGGTTCCAAAAAGGCTGAGTTGAATTATACAAAATCCTATTTCTAGCTGGCAGCAAAATTCAAATTCACACTTCCTTCCTCCCTCTGTCCCACTGACCAGCACTGCTCTGACTGCACTGGGCATAGTTAGCATGCTGTTACTTGTCTAGGCTCCTTGACTGATGGTCAACTATCATAAACATACCAAAGCCAAAACTGTTTGGTTTTGTTTTGGCTTTTTTTTTGGGGGGGGGGGGTAGAGACAGGGTTTCTCTGTGTAGCCCTGTCTGTCCTGAAGCTCACTTTGTAGACCAGGCTGGCCTCAAACTCAGAAATCCGCCTGCCTCTGCCTCCCAAGTGCTAGGATTAAAGGTGTGCTCCACCACTGCCCCGCTTGTTTTGGTTTTTTTACTGAGAATTTAATGAATCTGTATTTAAAATGACCACAGTGGAGTGACTGTTCAAACTGCCTCTGCAGTCCCTTATCTCCGTGCTCCAGCGACTGTCCTGTTCCTCCCAGCCTCGGCCCACTCCCACCACCACTGTCTCACAAGGACAGCTACTTTGAGGATGGGTAGTACCTAAAAATGAGGCTTCTCATCCAAATGAACAAACGTGACTGACACACGCCTGGGAACCCAGTGTTTAGGAGGGAGAGGCAAGAGAATCACTCTAAGATTTAGACTAGCTTGGTGTGCATACTCAAGTTCTACACCAGCTGAGACTACATAATGAGACCCTGTTTCCAAAAACAAAGAAACAAACTGGAGATGGCTCATTAAGAGCACTCATTGTTCTTGTAGAGGACCCAGGTTTGATTCCCAGAATCCAGAGTATTCTCACAATCTTCTCTTACTCTAACCCAACCCCAATGCCCTCTTCTGGCCTTTGTGGGTACTGCAACACACGGTGGCAAAACACTCATACATATAAAAATATTCAGCTTCTTTTAAAAAGGGAAGAAGAGCCAGGTGGTGGTGGCACACACTGTTAATAAAAACAAAACAAAACAAAACAAAAAAAAACAAAAAAACCAAACAGAGCCAGGCAGTAGTGGCGCACCCCTTTAGTCCCAGCACTCAGAAGGCAGAGGCAGGCGGATTTCTGAGTTTGAGTCTAGCCTGGTCTACAGGGTGAGTAAGTGCCTGGACAGCCGGGGCTATACAGAGAAACCCTGTCTCGAAAAACAAAACAAAACAAAACAAGAGTTATAGGTTGGGGCTGGAGAGATAGCTCAGCAGTTAAGAACACTGGCTGCTCTTTCAGAGGTCCTGAGTTCAAATCTCAGCATCCACATGGTGGCTCACAACTATTTGTAATGGGATTCAATGCCCTCTTCTGGTAGTCTCAGGACAGCTATAGTGTACTCATATACATAAAATCAATCAATAAATAAAAAACAAACAAAAAAGAGGGCAAGAATACAAAAGACATGAGGCTGATTTTTTTTTTTTTTTTTTTTTTTT
>NW_022196903.1:25041403-25080897 GCF_008632895.1 Mastomys coucha | reverse complement strand
ACTCAGAAATCCACCTGCCTCTGCCTCCCAAGTGCTGGGATTAAAGGCGTGTACCACCACTGCCTGACCCTGATTTTTTTCTAATAAATAATTTGGCCCACCATTTTTATTTGTAAACTGATTTACTTTTATAAAGGACAGATGAGGACATCAGATCTCCTCTCAGTTATAAGGGGAGTTGTGAGCTAACATGTGGGTGCTGGAAAGCAAACACAGCTACTCTGGAGGAGTAGGACTGTACCACTTTACCCGTAACTCTTAAAGTATAAATGCCCTGCAGATTATTGTTTTATAAATCTAGGAACAAGAAAACTAACATGTAAAAACAGGAACAAGCCACCAATTTACAATATGTATACTGAACACTTGAACACTTGTCTCCTACATGAGCAGGATCTATGGAGGGTCTGCATGACTGCAAAGCAGTGAAAGGTGAGGGGAAGAAAGGAAGGTGGAACCACAGGCTTTGCAAAGGACTTTGGACTTCACTCTGACAGAGGAGCTCTCTGAATGGGTATGCAGGAGATGCTGTAGGGACGCAGCAGGGTCCAGGAGGCTAACAGTCTGAGCAGGAACATATCACCTCTGGAGCACCCAGCGGGTTTGGCTCCAGGAGCTAGATAGTGGGAGTCTTAGACACTGAGCAAAGTCACCCGTTGTTATTCTGACTGCTCAGTGGTGCCTAATAGAAAAGATCTCTTCTTCCTACACAAGAATGAACAAAGGTACAGAGAAATTTCTACTACTACATGTTTTAAGACTGTTTGCAATTCATAAGATTTCATTTATTCATAAAATGAGGTAAGAGGAGGGCTGGACTCATGGATCAGCAGTCAATGCACACTGCTCTTGCAGAAGACCCAAGTTCTATCCCCCAGTACCTACATCAGGAACTCATAACCACCTGTAATTACAGAGCTTTGACTGTCATCTCTGGCATCTGCAGAGACATATATATTTGAATGCATGTACCCAAACAGACATGCATATATACACATCAAATATAAAATAACTAATCTTTTCTTAAAATAAGATAAGAAGACTATACTAAACATTAGTTTCCTTAAAAACTAGTAAGCAGTACCTGTGAGAACAGTATAATTTAGTCTACCCAAGGATTTCAGGTCTGCAGTGACTCCAGGCATTCCCCAACGTTCCAGGCTTTGCTAACGATGAGGTGCTGAATAGCTATTTGGTGTTTTGCAACATTCTAGTTGTGTGCAGAATGGGGAGAACTGAGGCTAGAGACAAGCTGGTCAAGTGACTAATTCAAGGATCCTGGAGACATGAATTAATTAAGACCAAGAAGACAGAGTTGGGTATGGTGTCACATGCCTTGAACTCAAGCACTGGGGAGGCAGAGGCAGAGACAGATGGATTTCTGTAACTTGGAAGCTAGCCTGATCTACACTAGCTCAGGCCAGCCAGGGCTACATAGAGAAACCCTGTGTAAAAATGTAAAACCCAGCCAAACAAGAAGCCCCAAGATGTGTGAATAATCACCACAGGGACTTAGTGAAGAGGCAGATGTGTGAAGATTGAGCAAAGTCAGGACTCCACTCCTTCTAGCTGGGTTAGAGTGGTCCTCATTCAGACTACAAACAAGAAAGGGAAGCACAGATTGCAGAGGAAGACAGTAGCTTTCTGTAGGCACTGTCACAAAAGACACTCAGGTTTGAAACTTGGGGGAAGTCTGTAATGAAGGTAGAAGTACTGGACTCATCAACAGAAGCCGGTAAACAAGCAGAGAACATGAACAAAACTAACTGAGAATAAAAATAAAGCAAGACCATAAAAGAAGCAACTCCAACCACAGGGCTCACATCCTTAGAATACTTGGGATGCTGAGGCAGGAGGACTGCCGAGGGTTCCAGGCCACCCTGGGCTAAAGAATGATTGATACCTGCTTCAAAAAACAAACTAATAAACTAAAATAAAGACTGAGAAAACAAAACTCTAAAAGCCAAAGGTGGTTGAATATGCCTTTAATCTCATCACCCAAAAAGAGGCATTCAAATCTCTGTGAACTTAAGACCATCCTGGTTGCTGGGCTAGCGCATGCCCTTAATCCCAGCACTTGAAAGGTAGAGGCAGGCAGATTTCTGAGTTCAAGGCCAGCCTGGTCTACAGAGTGAGTTCCAGGACAGCCAGGGCTTCACACAGAAACCTTGTCTGGAAAAACAAAAAAACAAAAAAAAAAAGACCATCCTGGTTTATTTGATGAGTTCCAGGCCAGCCAGGGCTACATAGTGGCCTTGTCTCAAAAAATAAAATAAAATAAAAATTAAACCAAACTAAATAAATGAGTAAATAAACAGCAAAAAACTTGGGGGACAATTAAGAGGTCATTAAAAGGTAAGAAAAAAGTGTAAAAGGAAAATGAAAAGCAGAAGACAACAGTGTAGTATTGCAAAGCCAAAAGGCATGAGATCAATATATCCAAGTTCAGTAAAGGAAAAAAAAAGAACAGAGTAACTTACTAAAGTTTCATACATTCACTAACACTGGCTTCTTGGATTTCACATCCTACAGAGGCAAAGGGTGGCAATAAACACATATAATTTTAGGCACTGTACCAAGAAGAAAAGTAATAACAAAATAAAAACAAGTGAGAGCAGGGACAGTGCTGTGTGCTGCTCAAAAAACATTCCTCCTCCAGCTCTCCATTTTTCTGTATGTTATGCATGTGTCTGGTGTGTGTGTGTGTGTGTTTGTGTGCGCGTGCGTGTGCATGTGTGCACGTCTGCAGGGACAGTGCTGTGTGCTGCGCAAAAAAATCCCTCCTCCAGCTCTCCATTTTTCAGTATGTTATGCATGGGTTTGAGGTGTGTGTGTTTGCCTCTGGAGGCCCAAATTTCAATGTCTTAACTCGTCTTCTGATTGTTCTCACCCCTTATTCATTGAAGCAGTCTATCAAACTCATAGCTTGCTGGTGTGGCTAGTCTCACCAGCCAGCTTGCACTGGGCACTCCTTGTCTCCACATGTCTTCACTGTCTGAGGCTGGTATTACAAGTGACACCCAGTATTTATATGGATCTGGGCACCAAACCCTAGTTCTCTAATATGTCCCTGGTGTGGACAGCATGAAGGACCCTGTATGCATACAGGGGTGGCAGATGAGACAACAGAAGCAACACCCAGGATCAAAACTTGTGGGTTAGGTAAGAGCCTTACTTAGACTTTAGAGTGAGACAGAAAGTCTTTGCAAGTTTTTTTTTAAGATTTATTATTTATTATATATAAGTACACTATAGCTGTCTTCAGACACCCCAGAAGAGGGCATCAGATCTCATTACAGATGGTTGTGAGCCACCATGTGGTTGTTGGGATTTGAACTCAGGACCTCTGGAAGAGCAGCCAGTTCTCTGAGCCATCTCTCCAGCCCTCTTTGGAAGATTTTTATGAGTAAAGTTATCATCTATGTCTTAGCTTAGATTTTTATCGCTGTGATAATACACTATGACCAAAAAGCAAGTTGGGAAGGAAAGGGTTTATATGGCTTTATTTACACTTCTACATCACTGCTTATCATCAAGGACAGAAGCTGTGGAGGGGTGCTGCTTATTTCCCAAGGCTTGCTCAGCCTGCTTTCTTATAGAACCCAGGACCACCAGCAAAGGAATGACACCACTCACAACAGGCTGGGCCCTCCCTCATCAATCACTCAGAAAATGCACTCCAGGCTTGCCTACAGCCCAGTCTTCGGAAGGCATTGTCTTAACTGAGGCTCCTTCCTCTCAGGTCACTTATTTGTGTCAAGTTGACATACGACTATCCAGCACAATCTAATTTTCTAATTTCTGTTTTTAACAGTCACTGTGATGATGTGTAAGAAGAGCAGGCTGAAGGAGAATGTAGAGTGGAATTACTATAAGGCTTCTAAGATATGCATGTGACTTGGATCATGGAGCAGCAGCAGAGCTGGTGAGCCACTGTCAGATTTTCATGTTTTGATGGTAAAGCTGCCAAAATTTCCTGATGATTTAAAGAAAGACAGTAAAAGAGCAGTTAAAGTGGGTTTTGTTGTTTTTTTCCCTCATGCTATTTCTATTTTGAAATACTTTGCTTTTTTTCAGTGATTAGGAATTGGAACCAGGAGCCCTGCACATGCTAAGTGACCTACCATTGAGCCAGGCACATCTCTACTCCCAGACTCCCAAAAGTTTTGTGTGGCAGCTTGAAGAACTCAACAGTAATTTTTTGAGCTGGGAATGAACATCAAAAAGAGTTAAGATGCGGGGGCTAGAGAGATGGCTCAGCGGGTTAAGAGCACTGACTGCTCTTCTGAAGATCATGAGTTCAAATCCCAGCAACCACATGGTGACTCACAACCATCCATAATGAGATTGTATGTCCTCTTCTGGTATGTCTGAAAACAGCTACAGTGTACTTATATATAATAAATAATTTTAAAAAAAGAGTTAAGATGTTAACTTCTAAGAGGAAACATTGAACAGAATGACAATTGATGGCTTTTTATAAACAGCTTTGAGAAAAAAGTTCTTTCTGTTCTGTTTGTGAAGACTGTAGTTAAGAGTCACCCTCTTCCCTCATTGCCCATCTGAAGGAAGAGGGTCACCAGCAACTGTACTGGAGTCACCAGATGGAAAAGAAGGCTGAGCATACACATGCCACAAGGGGCAGGACAAGGGTGTCATCACACTGACCTGAGCGCCCTTCCCTGACACACTATTTAAGACCATCTACCCAGTGAAAGGCATCATGCCGGTCTTTATACATAAACATTAAGACAACTTTAAGGCATTAAAAAAGAGTGAGAGAGAACTACTACACTTACATTTTCAGAGTGTTGCTAACATTTATGATCCATGACCATTAATTTCTTGGCAAATCGGTTGCAGAAACACCATTGTTAACTTTTTTCAAAGGCTGCAGGATCACAACACTAGCTTATGATCATCTATTGGACTTGTTTATGACTTTTGTCAAATTTTCTTTTTAAACAGGCTTTGCTATGTAGCCCTCTGGCCTCCACTTCTGGAATGGTGGAATTCCAGGTGTCTAATACCTCAACTGGCTCAAACATTCCTCTTTATGGATGTTAGGATAGCTAGTCTAGGGATGTGGCTCATCTGGTAGTACTTGCCTAGCATGCATAAGGCCCTGGGTTCAACATTCTTTAAAACTGTATAAACCTGCGGGGGCAGTGGTAACTTTAATCCCAGCACTTGGGAGGCAGAGGCAGGAGGATTTCAGAGTTCAAGGCCAGCCTGGTCTACAGAGTGAGTTCCAGGACAGCCAGGCCCACACAGAGAAATCCTGTCTTGAAAAACAAAAAAAAACCCACACACACACACACACACACACACACACACGAACCCAACAACAACAAAAACAAAAAACAAACAAACAAAAAAACTGTATAAACCTGGCATGGTGGCACACACTTATAATCCCAGTGTTGAGGAGGTGGAGGCAGATCATAGGGAGACAAGGTCAATCTGGGCAGCATGAGACCCTGTTTCAGAAACTAAACTGAAAAGACAAATGAGACAAACTACTTACTTCCTATGGGGCAAACAGGAAATGTCAGGAAAAAGTCCATATCTTGGCAATATGTTTGGGTTTTTGTTTGTTTGCTTGCTTGCTTTTTCAAGACAGGGTGTTTCTGTGTAGCCCTAGCTGTCCTGGAACTCACTCTGTAGACCAGGCTGGCCTTGAACTCAGAAATCCACCTGCCTCTGCCTCCCAAGTGCTGGGATTAAAGGCATGTGCCACCACTGCCCAGCAAACTATTTTTTTAAAGACTGAATCTTGCTACAGACTGAGCTCGTTTCTAGCTTCCAAGAATTGTAAGGTCTGCAGGTCTACACCAGCACACCTGCTTCAAACGCCACACCAGCTTCTACTACACCACACCAGCTAGAAAAAGAAATGACTGTGAAAATTGCTTCTCTCTAAATGATGTTACTTTGTTGCTTCGCCTTCTTTCCTATTCAGGGTCTCACTGTGTGGCCCTGGGCTGGTCTGGAACTTGCCGGTGTAGACCACGTTGACCTCAAACGTGTGTTCAGCCCCCTGTCTCTACACCATGATTTCTGGAATTACAGATATGAGTCACCATCCAAATGAAGGTTTACTTTATATAGTAATAAATGGAACCACATTGAGTTAACACAACTGTGAAACTGGCAGTATGAAAGAAAGCAGACAATTTGGAATAGAAAGCCATTCAATCCCTCAAACTCACTTGTTACATGGATGTGAACCAGAACTGTCTAAATTACTTGGAGAAGAAAGCCTATCAAATACATTAAGGTAGATAAATAGTACCTATTTTGTTACTTAATAATAAAATAAACCTTTCCAAAATAACAAAAAAAACAAAAAATGTTTTCCAAGAATTCCAAACAGTATCAGAAATGTAAATTTGAACTTTCCTTAGTTGATCAAAAGTTACGATTACTGCAGGATGTGGTAGAGCACTCCTTTAATCCCAGTACTGAGGAGTCAGAGGCAGGCAGATTCCTATGAGTACAAGAGCCAGCGGGTCTACATATCAAGTTCCAGACCAGCCAAGGCTACAGAGTAGGAGCCTCGCTCAATTAAAAACAAAAAACAAAAACCAACCAAACAAAAACAACAACAACAACAACAAGAAAAACAACTGAGCTATCTAGAGTTACTTAAAAAATAAATTTAGAGCTGGGCGGTGGTGGGACACGCCTTTAATCCCAGCACTTGGGAGTCAGAGGCAGGCGGATTTCTGAGTTCTAGGCCAGCCTGGTCTACAGAGTGAGTTCCAGGACAGCCAAGGCTACACAGAGAAACCCTGTCTCGAAAAACCAAAAATAAATAAATAAATAAATTTAGTTTAGCATTAAAATCAAGGGAAAAGAAAAACAATCTAAAGAAAATCATGTTTGATTTCTAAATAAGAAAACTGAACAGCAGGCTCCAGGAGTGAAGGCAATGAAGTTTAGAAAGTGACTGATTATAACATGAAAATACCACCTAAGATTGAAATTAACAACTACTGTAGAACTGGTTTGATCTGCAATAGACCCAAAAATCTAAAGAAGTATCAATTTCTAAAAGGTTACCCTAGAGGTTTAAAGAAACCTAAACTGCCTACATAATGCTTACACAGCATTAATTTTAAAAAATACCCAAATTCCCTAGTGACAAGTCAAAGTCTGCAGCCGTTCTGATGAAGTATTTTAAAAGGGTAGTACCCTAGACAAGAGGAGAGATGAAAATTAGAAGAATAAAACATTTTTCTCATTGACTTCTCAATGATATAATTTGCAAAAGGAGGAAAAGAGGCATCAAGTGGAATCTCAGTCCTGGCCACAATGGGCATAGGTGCTGGCTATCAACCCACCTACCAACAGCTGCTTGCCCAACTCTCCTAGCTTATTTGGTCAACTCCCTGTCTCACTGCAGAAATATCTGGAACTAATGTGTTAAATTCAATTCTGCCAAGACATCAACCATAAGAAAATACATACTACAACCTCTACAAGAGAGGAAACTGCAGACACAGTGGATGCAGGAGCGGTGTATAGACCGCCTAAGTCACTATAACAGTGTCCATGTGCTGTGCACAACAGGGTAGCAGCCCTGTTGAGAGGAATACCACAGAAGTCTTGATGGATAAAGTGCTTTATTCATAAAATGTTCATAGTATGTTACTAGGAATGGTAAAGTGCTATTTATTAATTGTAAACATTTGCATTTCACAATTCTTTTTTTTTTTAAGATTTATTTTATTTTATGTGAATATACTGTCTCTGTTTTCAAACACACTAGAAGGCGGCATCAGATTCCATTACAGATGGTGGTGAGCCACCACGTGGTTGCTGGGAATTGACCTCAGGACCTCTAGAAGAGCAGCAGTCAGTGCTCTTAACCGCTGAGCCATCTCTCCAGCCCCAGTTCACAATTCTTTAGTGCTGAATATACGTGACTGACAGAGATCAGGACAGTAGATCTAGTTTATCCATTAGAGACACAAGGCTGCCGGCAGCTTTCCCACTGTAGACACTAGTGAGAAAACCACTTCAAACTCCATGTCCTTTCTCCTCTCTCCTTGAAGTGGCACCCACCAGCTGATAAAATGCTAACCAAAAGGTGCACAACAGAAATTGATACAGAGGCACTGCCCTGAAGGAAATCCCAATACAGACCAGTAATTTGCTTTCCAGTGACCTCAAGTTGCCAAGATAAAAGTATAAGCAATACATAGTACCCCTGTTTAACAGCACAGAAATACCTGTATTGTTTCATTTTCATGGTTTCCCATTAAAACAAACAAGCACCTTAAGATAGTCAGGCATGTGGGCCATGCTCTTAATATCAGCACTCAGGAGGCAGATCTCTGTGAGTTCCAGGACAGCCAGGACTCCATAGTAAGAGCTTGTCTATTAAAAAGTAAAATAAAAAATAAAACCAAAATAGCACTTAGCATATTTAAAGAGGTCTGTACCATCTATTTGTTAAATGTTTACTAGAAAAAATTGTATAAAACTGTAAAATTGCTTTATTTATTGTTAGTGTATTTATTATGATGAGCAAGTGCAGGCATACACATGCTAACACAGAACCTTTAGGGAGTTGGTTCTCTCCTTCTGCCTGGTTCTCATTGTTTCAGCCATGCTACTGCATACTCCCGATTAGCTGGCCAGCAAGCTTCCAAGGCATTCTCTTATCTCTACCTACCATCTCACCATAGAAGTACTGGGGTGACAGACGTACATCACCACATCTGGCTTTTTTAGGTGGATTCTGGGGATTGAACTCAGGTCAGACTGATGTGGCAAATAGTTTTGCCCACTGAGCTGACTCCCACCCCTCACAAAATTTTAAAAATATGCTAAGTAATATCACCTAACTTCTTGGTACATATGGGATACTCCTTCGTTTTCTTTACCTTTTCAACAAAAATTAGAGTACAGCTTTATGTGGCTATTTTCCAATTTTACATAATCCATAAAACCAGATGCCTTTTGTATTAAATGAAAACACACACACAAATGAAATAGGGAAGCATAGAAAAACAAGAAAACAGGTATCTTAGGACAGTAGATTTACAAATTTGTATCATCTTGTAGCCTGGGGACATTGCTCCGTGTTAAGGCCCCAGTTCTCTCAAAGCACTTCTCCCTTAGGCTTTTCAACTGGGTATCACAGCTTCGGCCTGCAGATTTGTACCTCAGGCTTAAGCAGGAGGCTCACCAACAGTTTGGAGTTGGCTACATAGTGGATTCCATGCTAGCCAGGACAAGGAGGGGGTAAAGAAGGGGCAAGAGGAAAAAGGAAAGGGGAAAGGGAAGGGTAAGGGGACAGGAAATAAGGGAATGAGAGAAGGTAGGAAGGAAAAGAAAGAAAGGCCTCATGTAGCTTACCATAGCCTTGGACTTAAGCCAAGGATGATCTTGAATTCCTTCTGCCTCCACCTCCCAAATGCTGAGATTACATAGCCATGCCCAACTATTTCTTGTGTGCACACACATCCTTTCTCTCTTTCCCCACGCCCACCCCATTTTTTAAACACTCTGTGGGTGTATGTTCTAAGTTTGGACATATGCCATGGTGTCCATAAGGAGGTCATAGGATAACTTTAGGGAGTTGGTTCCCTCCTTTCACGAGGGGACCTAGGGACAACCCAGCTCTGGCTTGCACAGCAAATGTTTTCACCCACTAGTCATCTTACTGGAACTACCATTTTAGAATATAAAATTCTTTTCAATATAAAACATTTTTAACTTAGTCAAGATTTAAGATTTAACTTACTGGGCCTCAACATGTGACACTGATATAGAACCAACTTAGGACAAAATGCAAAGTTAAAAAGTCCAACAAACGTCAGCAAAAAACTAGCTGGGTGGAGGTGATGCACGCCTTTAATCCCAGCACTTGGGAGGCAGAGGCAGGTGGATTTCTGAGTTCGAGGCCAGCCTGGTCTACAGAGTGAGTTCCAGGACAGCCAGGGCTACACAGAGAAACCCTGTCTGGAAAAACCCAAAAATAAAATAAAAACAAACCAAAAAACAAAACAAAACCAAAAAGAGAGGGACTGAAGAGCTATCTCAGCAGTCAGGAGCACTGGCTGTCCTTCCAGAGGATGATGTGCTTTAATTGCCAGCACCCACGTAGCAGCTTACAACTGTTGGTAACTCTAGTTCCAGGTGATCTGACATGTTAACACAGACATACCTGCAGGCAAAACACCAACGCACATAAAATGAAAATAAATAAAACAAAACATAACCAAAGTTAGCAAAATTAGTTAAAAGGCAAAAGATAAAACTTAGGGTAAAGTGTAGCAGTGTCCACTTTTAATCCTGGCACTTAGGAGATGGCAGGTGCAGGTAGATCTGTGTATGAGGCTAGCCTGGTCTACATGAGACTCAACAACAACAAAACTAGTTTACAAGAATATGAAATGGGTAGTCCCTTCATTAATTTCTATTAAAAGAATAAATCGGGCTGGTGAGATGGCTCAGCGGGTAATAGCACTGACTGCTCTACAGAAGGTCCTGAGTTCAAATCCCAGCAACCACATAGTGGCTCACAACCACCAGTAATCTGATGCCTTCTTCTGGTGTGTCTGAAGACAGCTACAGTATACTTAATAAATAAATCTTTAAAAAAAAAAGAATAAATCAACATCTGTTTTGAAAGGTCTTTACTCAATTTTTACTTTATTTCTGTGAGGATGAAATAAAATTTATCCCCTGTAACCACTCTTTTTATAATTAATTTTGTAGGTTAACACAGAGTAATGAGTTTGTTTCAAGGACGCATTTTCACACATACTATACTTTGTTCTCACTAATTCCCTTCCCCCAGCCCCTCCTCCCAAGAGCTTTTTTCAATGTGAAGACTGAACCCAGGGCCTGCAATACCAGGTTAAGCACTCATCACCGAATTACAGCCTTATCCTCTTTTTCAAGAACCAGCCTGTTAGAATCCAAAGGATATAAAGATTAATAGTAAACAATGTTCCCTAAACCAATTCCCCCAACAATAATGAAAAGATGGACGGAGAGTGGGAGGAGTGAGTTGTTTACCACAGGAGCAGCACCAAGTACTAAGATCAGGAAAAACAATGGTAGGTTCACATTTCACTACCTGTGGTCCTTAATCAAGACTAACAAATCAACATAATGAAACTACTGAAATTTAAATTGGTGTTTGCTTTCTTGATCAGTTCCATCCTACTTGAGAAGCCACCTTACACAATTAGACAAAAAATAGAAGATACTAATTTAATAAAAACTTAACAAGGCTTGAAATGTTGGCACCGAAGGACTATCAAACTGTATTTAGCTATTTCATCATTTGAGGTACCAAAACATGCTATCTAAGTTCTGTTTGCTCACACTATTGTCACAGCAGTTAAGGGTGCCGACTGCTCTCCCAAAGGTCATGAGTTCAAATCCCAGCAACATGGTGGCTCACAACCATCCTTAATGAAATCTGATACTCTTCTGGGGTGCTTGAAAACAGCTACAGTATACTTACATACAATAAACAATTTTTTTAAAAAAAGGGCACCCACCAAACTGTACTGGTGAGCTCTGTCCTGTATAAATGTTAGAATATCACATTCATTAAATGTTTGTTCTGTACCTTCTGTGTATAAAGTTTGGGATCAGTCTCTAAGTGACCACCGGGCTGGCTAGGCAGCAGTTAAGACTTCCTGTCAATGGATCTGCTCAAAGACTTAAACTTTGAGGAAATGCTTAGGATGTTTTTACCATTGGTTCCTTAACTTAGGAACTTAATATCAGAGGGTACCCAGAAAAGTAAAGTATTTCAAATGCATTTTGTGAGACTTCTGCAACGATACAAATAACTCCGAGCCTTGGTGAGCTGAGTTGGGGCTAAGTTTCCACCTGGAAGAAGCACAGAACTTTTCCATGCTATTATTAATTATAAGCCTTATTCTAATTATGACACAACTTTACTGGCTACCTCTACCTTTCTGGTTTTGTTTTGTTTGAGACAGGTCTCACTATGTAGCTCTGGCAAGCCTAGATCTCCATATGCAGACAAGGCTGGCACCAAACTTAGGAGAGCTGCCTACCTCTGCCTCAAAAAGTGTTCACACCATACACTCTGATTTTTTTTTTTTTTTGAGACAAGATTGCACCCTAGCCAGGCTCAAAACCCCAATCTTCTTGCCTCCATGTATGCAGGAGTTGCAGGCATGTGCCACCAAGTCCAGCTCTGCACAGACCTAAACATATGCCAACAAATCAAGATGAAGACAAAGCTCCCTCTGTAGCAGCCATGCTTCCTTAACTCCGACTGCTGGTCCTTCTGCCCTCAGATCACTAGGCTATCATTTCCCCAGGCGCTTTACCCAAACACCTTCACTTTTTAGCCTTTTCTTAAACGTGTGTGTAAAATTGATGTAATTTTACATATTTATGTCTTATAAGCCTATCAGATGTGATCCTAATGCCAAAAGATATTTGCTAATTGAGTAATCAACTTTATTGTATTTTCTGCTCATCAACCACACCACCACCACCACCACCACCACCCCAACCCCCAACTCCACCCCCACCCGACAAAAGCAAATAAGCCATTATGCTCAGTTTTCTGAAGAAGTGCCTCCTCAGTGTCTCTGGCAGGTCCTTCAGGAAAGATCCAGAAGGCAGCTTTGCTCCTGGACCTTCAAGTGGAACAAAAGGTAGAGGAAGATGCCAGTTAACACTATTGTAAACCTGTGCAACCAGTGGTTCCCAACCTGTGCATTTAGTAACAACAACAACAAAAGGTAAGAAAACAAAAAGTATAATAAAATAATACAAAAAAATAATAAAATAAAAATAATCTTATGGTTGGGGTTACTACATGAGGAATTGCATTAAACAACCACAGCATTAGGAAGGTTGAGAACCGACAGGGAGTGATGGCACAGGTCTTTAATCCCAGCACTTGGGAGGCAGAGGCAGGTGGATTTCTGTGTTCGAGGCCATCCTGGTCTACATGGTCAGTTATAAGACAGCCAGGGCTACACAGAGAAACCCTGATGGGGAATGGGGGGAGTTAAGAACCACTGCTTTAGACTAAAATACGTGTCTGAATTTACTCAGCATCTCATGTAGCCCACATTGGTCTCAGATTCCACTATAGTGGAATATATAGAAGCTTGGGTTGACCTTTAACTTTTTTTTCCTTTTTTTTCTTTTTTTTGAGATGACCTTTAACTTCTAATCCTACTGTAGATGCCACAGGACAAGACAAGACTGTGCTAACATGTCCAGTTTATATGTGTTTTAAACAATAAAGCTCTAAAATATTTAAAATTCGAAAATAGGTGAGTAGGATTGGTATAAAATACTGTATATTCAATGTAAGGGGGGTAGTTTCTTTGGGTTCTAGAGTATCCTATTAGGTATTCCTTCCTGACTAGCCTTAAACTCACTACATAAATCCAGTTTGCTTCAAATTTACTACATCAATCCTGTCTCTCCCTCCTGAGTGTCGGGATTATAGGCATGCATTACAATGCCCTGCTTAATATATTTGTTTTAAGCTAAGAGTAGTAAGAGCCAAAAAGTTAAAAAAAAAGTTGCAGTAAATACATATTGAAGAAATTCTTTTCCTAAGTTTAGCCTAGTCTAAGGGCACACCATTTATTCAACCATCTCCACTAAGGTATAGCAATGCCTAATTTTGCACAAAATTACTAATGACTGCCAGGTGATGGTGGCACACGCCTTTCATCCCAGCATTTGGGAGGCAGAGGCAGGCGGATTTCTGAGTTCAAGGCCAGCCTGGTCTACAGAGTGAGTTCCAGGACAGCCAGGGCTATACAGAGAAACCCTGTCTCAAAAAAACCAAAAGAAAAAAAATTACTAATGACTAGCCCACAACAACTACTCTGCAGTCTCACAAATGCCATTCATGGTTAAGTGCTTTACAACACACTTGAAAATATCCTTTAGTCTGTACTTTTACTTGAGTTAGATTTTTGGCAAATGATGATGGAAAGAACTGCCTTTTGTTGTTACTAAACATGTAATGTGGCAGACAACCCTCCCCCCCAATGTAATAATTAAAGAAATTAAAATCAAATACATTAAATTTTTTTTCTTTCTTTTTTTTGTTTTTTGGGTTTTTTTGTTTGTTTGTTTGTTTGTTTTCCGAGACAGAGTTTCTCTGTATAGCCCTGGCTGTCCTGGAACTCACTCTGTAGACCAGGCTGGCCTCGGAACTCAGAAATCTCAGAGGCCTGCCTCTGCCTCCCAAGTGCTGGGATTAAAGTTGTGCATCACCACTGCCTGGCTATTAAAATGTTCTTTGCATGGCAAGGTTTTTCTTTTATTTTTCTGTATTGAGTACATAATATATGTGCTTTTACCTTCAGTGGGTATTAATATAACAGACTCAGAATTAATTTAAAAGGAACTTTTATTTAGAAGAAATTTATAAAGCCAAAGACCAGAGGCAAAACTTCAACAGTGACAAAATTTGCAATATACTATATCATTTCTTACTTAGATTTAGAACCAAAAGCCCATTGTCAGCCAAGACAGTGTTCAGAGATGGTGCACCTAGGCAAACCCTGGTTGATTCTTTGATTTGGAGGCTTTTTTATATGCAAAATTTATCACTAAACCTTTTATTTCATAACTAAAAAGAAAGAGTGGGGAGGAATGGAGGGAAGGAAGAAGGGAAACAAAAAGAAGGAGCAAGACCTAAAGAACAGACAAAATGTCTTCCTTCTATTTGGATCCTTGTGGTAGATTAGCACACACAACGGTCTATTTTACAGCAATATGTACCACCAATTATAACAAGTGAAGGAAGCCAGGCACAGGAAGGCACCACGGGTTCTCACTGGTATGCAGGAGGCAGTGGTTACCAGAGGGAGGGTAGTGACACAAAGGATACACAAAGGTTGGTTAACAGGTACAAAATACAATTAGGATTAAGTTCTCATGTTCTACAGCATGGTTCAGCAACTATAATTAATAGGTAGGAAAAAAGATGTTAAAGGTTTACAACACAAAGAAGTAATCAAAGAAATAATGTTTGTGGTGCTAAATGTACTAATGAAATACTGTACACTGTTTACATTTAAATCAATACAACTACATCCCTGAATAAGTATAATTATGTGTTTAATTTAAAAGCACTCAACACAAACTAATCACAAACTGTGTACCATAAACTTTATCTGTTTAAGAATACCTAACATGCCGGGCAGTGGTGGCGCACGCCTTGAATCCCAGCGCTTGGGAGGCAGAGGCAGGAGGATTTCTGAGTTCGAGACCAGCCTGGTCTACAGAGTTCCAGGACAGCCTGGGTTACACAGAGAAACCCTGTCTTGAAAAACAAACAAACAAACAAACAAAAACAAAACAAGAATACCTAACATATCGTTATCCATTATTCCTGTATGTACTTGCAATTATTTCTGCAGTATAGTCTATAAACAATAAACAATGTCAACCAGTATTGATTATGAACACAGCAATCAGAGTGTGATGACTAAGGGCTAAGGATATGGCTTTCTGGTAGAAGATTTGTCTAGCAAGGACAATATTCTGGGTTCAATTTCCCAGCATCACTGAATGAATGAATGAATTAATTAATTAATTAATTTATAGAAATTACCACCCAGAAACTAGGAAATGATTAAAAACTGTCTCCTAATCTAATTTCAAACACCCTAAAAATGACCAGTTATCTAAAATTTCAGAATGAACTACTCTGGGAACCAACCAGTTTTTTTTTTTTTTTTTAAATGGCTTGCTTATTTATTTATTTCTATTTTTTGAGACAGGGCCTCTCTATGTAGCCCCAGATATCTTGGAAGTCATTGGGTAGAGAACAGGCAGGCCCAGAACCTAGAGATTTGCCTCTGTCTCTCCAGTACTGGGATTAAAAGCTGTGCCACCACACACACCTTGGAATGTTTATTTGTAAGGAATGTTTGAATGCATACATTTCATTCATGACTTTAAAAACTATGAACACTAGGCAATGTATTAGCATTAAACTGTCTAGATTATCACAGTATTTTATTCTACATTCATGTCTCAAAAGCTCTAACAAAACAGAACATGATCACATAAATTAAGTAAATAAGGAGGGCAAATATCTTGCCACATTACCACTAAGATGAAACAATTGTATGCTGTAGAAAATCTCTAAGCTATAAGAAATTCTTGCTGGGTGGTGGTGGGCACACATCTTTAATCCCAGCTTTTGAGATGGCAGAGATACACAGATCTCTCAATTTAAAGACAGCCTGGTCTAAAGAGAGTTCCAGGACAGAGAAATTCCTCTTTAGAAGCAAACAAAAAGTAAATAAAAAGAAATGAAAAAAATAGTGATTTATAACTTTTTGTTTTTGTTTTTTTCGAGACAGGGTTTCTCTGTGTAGTCCTGGCTGTCCTGGAACTCACTCTGTAGACCAGGCTGGCCTTGAACTCAGAAATCCACCTGCCTCTGTCTCCCAAGTGCTGGGATTAAAGTGTCACCACAGCCCGGCGATTTATAACTTAGAATCATTTTTTATTCTCTAAACACAATCTGTGAACCAATTTGTTTTCTTTAAAAAATGTGTATTTCCTTTACAATAATAGTACCGACCCCTCCCGTATCCTACTGCATCTACTGTGCATGAACAGTCTGATACTAGTGCGAGTCCTGAAGAATAAAACCCACAAGGAATCAGCCAATTTCTGCCTAAGCTCTGCTTCTCCTCCAGCTAAGTGTTCCCTTCCATCTCTAAGAGGTGCCTCAGCAAAGCAGTTAGACACCCACTCAAAGTCCCTCCATGAACTTATTTCAGCCAACTAACAGCACAACCATCACTGGATTTCCTCATTAACATTACTGAAAAGGCCCTTAACTCTTGTGTCGAGAGACCCCAAGAATCTCAGAAAAGTGAGACTGGGCCCTTCCCCAGAAATACCATATAGGTCACACACACAAAATTTTGTATGTAATTTTAAGACTCGGAGTCACACAGTTATAATACATTCCTGAACTCCAGAACTAAAACCTTTATAAAATGTATTTAGCTTAAGTCTTCAAAGCTCAAGATGAACTTATGTTTTAAAAGATCCAGGGCAGGGCTGGCGAGATGGCTCAGCGGGTAAGAGTACTGACTGCTCTTCTGAAGGTCCTGAGTTAGGATCACAGCAACCACATGGTGGCTCACAACTACCCGTAATGAGATCTGATGCCCTCTTCTGGTGTGTCTGAAGACAGCTACAGTGAATTATGCCAGAGCAAGTGGGGCCTTAGCGAGCAAGGCAGCAGAGGTTCTGAGTTCAATTCCTAGCAGCCACACACATGATGGCTCACGGCCGTTTGTACAGCTACAGTGTACTCAGACATATAAAATAAATAAATCTTTAAAAAGAGATCCAGGGCAAAATAGCACACATATATTACAGATGACCTTTTATCTCCTACATTTTTTTTATTAATTTATTGAGTAGAGTAAGGGACATGCAGGTATCATGTATGAATGTGCACGCACATAGGTCAGAGGACACTTTGTGGGGTCAGCTCTGTCCTTCTACCATGTGGGTCCTAGGAATTGAACTTAGGCTGCCACACTTGAATGTAAGTGCCTTTACTTGCTGAGCCATCTTGCCAACTCGACTTTTTACTTCTGAAATGCCAAATCTTGTTCTTATCCCAATGAATTCTCTGTAATATTTCACATGGCTAAGTTCATGACACTCTCTTCTGGCCTCTAGGGGCAATTCATGTAAATCTGGGGCACATAAACTCACACATGCATGTAAATCTTTTTCAAAAGTGTTTTTTCTTCACTGATTATACATCTCACAATTCTCTATAACATTAGTTGATGAGTGAAAATCATCAATCTCTTCCATTCCCAAATCTTCTTGAGATACAATCAACTCCCATAGAACTCAACACATCTGGATGCTTTCTCCAGTGCCATTCTTCTTACATGCTCTTCTACCTTAAAGGTATCATAGCCATCCACTAACTGGACTCCAGACCGTATAGTCAATGGTCACACAAATCACATAATCCCCAACATTTGTCTCCTCTGACAGTACAATCCAAAAGTCTCAAACATTTCTAATCTAATGTTCATATGTCAATCTCTAAAAGCCCAGTGAGTGCTAGGGATGTTGCTGGGTGGTTGGTACAGTGCTTGACCAGCAGCTGAACTCAACACTCAGCACCACCAGTACAAAGTCACAGGCAGAATGCTAGATCTCCTGAATGTCTTAGCCCCCAGAAGCCTAGAAATAAAACCTATGCTCCACTTGTGAGTGCCAATTACCAACTTCCCAAACTTTCCCAATCAAATTTCCAAGTGGAAACTTTGTCTTCCACACTCTTCAAGTACAAATAAAATCCATTTGCTGTTTCTCAAGCCTGTTAGCCTCCCTCCTGCCTATCTGTCCTTCTCAGACTCTATTTAATACACATAATCCTCCTTAATTTGCTTTCCCTTTGGCATGGTTCCTCTCCCAAAACAAATTCCTCCCTATTACCACATCATTTTCTTTACCCTTTTTTATTTTTAACAAGTTGCAGAAGAGTCAAGTTCATCTTTCCTCTCCAATATAAGGCCCAAATTTTGTGACTCTGGTATCTTGTATGGGCCTAGAAAACCATCTTTAATGTTTGACAATGGCAAAACTCTTAAAGTGAAGACACTCCAGGAGCTTAAATTCTCAATGGAGGATATGGTCTCACCCGCTTTTAAACATAAAACAAGAATTCAGCTCTGTGTTTCCTGCTCCCCATTTCTAGTCCACTGCTTAAGTAGCTTTGAGCAATGTTTCATAGAGACATTTCCTCACTTCCTCTTGTTCTCTTTAGGTTAGTGGCCAGCCTAACCACATTAACATTCAGGAGCACCAGCAGCAGCACTCTCTTAAGTTCTAAAAAGCTTACAATTGCCAACAGTAAAATGTAGGCTCCTTAAAAAATGGTCTTAACAGATGCATATAAAGCTCACTCTTCGAAGGCATTCTGGAAGAGGCTGGGTAGAGTTTATCCAACATGCACTGCTTAAAAGATGTCAAGAAAATATCTACTTAGATTATTAGCCAAATTTGTACATCTGAAACAAAGGACATCAACTAGACTAAACTTAAAAAAAAAAAATGTACCTACTGAGCCACCTTGTTGACCCAAGCCTGAATTATTTAATTACATACTTCACCTATGTACCAAGCAATACAACCTCTATAAGCAGCTGACATCACCAAGCAAATGACCCACACAAAGAATAGCTCCTGCAGCTCCTATGAAAGAATACTCTCCCTCCCCAATCATGCACACAGATGCCTACACACACGCCTAACTTACAGATATGGCTTTGGCTACTTCAACAAAGTATGTGATGCTGTGGTAACAGGTGAAGTTTCAAGCACAAAATTCTGAGCTAGGCAAAACAGACTCTGTAGCCGGGCAGTGGTGGCACACGACTTTAATCCCAGCACTTGGGAGGCAGAGGCAGGCAAATTTCTGAGTTCGAGGCCAGCCTGGTCTACAGAGTGAGTTCCAGGACAGCCAAGGCTACACAGAGAAACAAAACACAGGAAAGACAAAAACAAAAACAAACAAACAAAAAAACAGACTCTGTAGTCTGGGCTTCAGGAAACCCCTCTGTCTGATCTTCTAAGACCCTGATGAATGTACAATACTGACTAGTGTTAGGATAGCACGTAGAAAGCCAGCCACATGGAGCTTGGTTTTTTGGTTTTTGGAGACAGGGTTTCTCTGTGTAGCCTTGGCTGTCCTGGAACTCACTCTGTAGACCAGGCTGGCCTCAAACTCAAGAAATCCACCTGCCTCTGCCTCCCAAGTGCTGGGATTAAAGGCGTGCACCACCACCACCACCACCACCGCCTGGCGCTTGTTTTGTTTTTTAATATGTTTGAGTATATCCAAAAAGTTAAACATTTAGTTTTTCTTCAGTTCAAAGGTAGTTTAATGTCTGTAAGTGTGAACATATTAAGACAGATAAGACATAGAAGAGAGATTGACAGACATTAGCCCAATTCTGAACTGTATGGGGTAGAGGGTGTAATCCTAGACACACATAATCCATTTACTTTCCTGGCAGAGTCAAAAATTCACTTTCTCAGTGAATTTCACCATATCACATTAAATAACTTCAAAGCATTCTTATTGCTACAAGATTCAACGTTTCCAACAGTTCAGTATAGCTGTAGTCTGAAAATGCCTATATCGGTTTGTTTCAACTCTATTTCCCTTCCAGCCTATTCATCTTAGAATAATTATGGGTAAGTATTAACTAAGAGATAGGATGAAGCTCAATTGTTTAAAGTGCTTGCTTACCCATCCAAGAAGGTACATGCCTTTAATCCCAGCATCTGGAAGGTTGTAGCAAAAGTCTTAGAAGTTCAATGTCAACCTCAACTACAAGTTCTAGGCCAGCCTGGGATAGACAAATCCTTATCTTAAAAAACAAACAAACAAACAAAAAGGCCAGAGAGATGGCTCAGTGGTTAAAATTACTGTCTGCTCTTCCAGAGGTCCTGAGTTCAATTCCCAGCAACCATACGGTGGCTCACAACCATCTATACTGAAATCTGATACCCTAACCCTGGCATGCAAGTAGATGTACATACATGCAGATAGAATACTCATATACATCAAAACAACACAAAACCATTTTGGGGGCTAGGGATGATTCAGTGGTCAAGAGTACTGACTGTTCTTCCAGATGACCCAGGTTCAAATCCCAGCACCCACAGGGCAGCTCACAACTGTCTATTAATTCCAGAATCTAACACCCTCACATGGACATACATGCAGGCAAAACACCAATGCCCATTAAAAAATCAAAACAAACAAACAAACAAACAAAAACAGGCTAGAGAGATGGCTCGGTCGTTAAAGAGCACTGCCTGCTCTCCCCAGCAGCACAATCCACTTCCCAGCACATCAATTCCTTTGTTGGGTAGATCAGGAGCACCTGTAGCTTCAGCTCCAGGGAATGATGTCTTCTTTGGATTCCAGAGGACCCAATTGGTTCTCAGTATTCACATGCCCACACATAATACAACTGCTGCCTGCAACACCAACTCCAGGGGATGTGATACTCTCTTCTGGCTTTTACCAGCACCGGACATGCAAGTAGTACAGAGACATACATGCAGGCCAAACACTCATAAGAAAGTAAGAAATGATGATACATAACACACAGGCAGAAATATCACTAGACTTCTAAACAACCTACTTTACTACTAGTAGTAGTGTTACTATTACTATTATTACTACTTTCCCTCCTACTTTCTCTCCTTCTTTGCTAGAGATTGAACCAAGTGCCTTCCTCAAGTTAAGCACACACTCCATCACTGATATATAGCACCAGGCCCCAAACAATGTATTTCTAAAAGAAACTTATAAACATGTGCCTTTTAAACTGCTATTTTACTAAGGAGTGGTATAAAACTGTATTTGGTAAGCTTGGGCTGAAAAAAAAATGCTATCTTATGTTCTAATGAAACCATGAAAGTACAAACAACTAATATTCTGTAACAGAACATTTCCTTAAATGCTTTTCATAAGTCCACAGACTGGTGTGAGATTGATCTTTCAAATTATATACATGCACACACACATATACACATATATGAATATATAATGAGCATCATACAATCACAAACACCTAAAGTAAAAGATGTCATTTCTGGAGAAACGGGAGAAGTCGGGAGGATAGAGCAGACATTTGTAAAAACAACACACAGAGTTCCCCCTCGGCCTCTAAGTTTGAGTAGGTGAGCAAGTATGTTTCTGTGTGGAGCACTTAAGCTTGTCTAAGAACCTAACAAGTTGACAGGTTAACTTCCTAGAGAGCGTGCTTCTCAAGATTGACAGTTTATCTCCCCCTACTTCCATCCTAAACAAAAATAAATCAACATGCCCTTTTTTTGTCTGTTTTTTGTTTTTTTTTCGAGACAGGGTTTCTCTATGTAGCCCTAGTTGTCCTGGAACTCACTCTGTAGATCAGGCTGGCCTCGAACTTAGAAATCCGCCTGCCTCTATCTCTCAAGCGCTGGGGCTAAAGGCGTGCACCACCACTGCCTGGCTTCAACATGTCTTTTTACGCTGATTTCTTTGTCCTAAAACAAAACCCAACTTCAATCACTACTGTTCATCTTCACTATTATTCCAACATTTACTGAATGTCTTATTGCAAATAAAAAGATACACAAATGTCAGCTGGATGCAGTGGTACACCCCTTTAGTCCCAGCACTCTAGAGGCAGAGGCAGGCAGATCCTTTGAGGCCAGTCTGATCTACAAGGCAAGTTTCAGGACAACCAAGGCTACACAGTGTCAAAAGAAATAAAACAAAAAACAAAAAACAAAAAACTGTAATTCTAAACCACAAGAACCTTAATTTTCCCTTAAAAGGTACATGCTTCTTTTTGTTTCCCATAAAGTGGTTTGTACAGACAAGCCAGGTCTGGTTAAAAATACTGTACACCAGCAAAGACAATTCATGAACTTAAATCACAGGGTTGTTGGCCTTCACTTCCCTAACTAGATTACCAAAGGGTGTGTAATTATTATGCCTTAATAAAACAGAAAACTCACAACCTTAGGTCTCACTGAAATATGCATGAATGTCGAAGGAAACCTGAAATCCCTTCTATAATCCTATAATTCCGGTATTTTTTGTTAAAACACCTAATTTGAGTTGGCTGGTTTTGGTTAAATTAGAATATAAACCACTCACTAGTAGACAGAAAGTCATCTTCCCTTTTGCATGCTGAGTTTGAGATCATAACGAAATCAAGACTTTGAATAAAGTGGGCTAAAAGACTATTGTTTAGTTTCGGTGTGGGTTAGGTACTCAATTGAAAGCAACAGTCTAACTCCTATCTGGCAAACAAACAACAAAAGACTGCTGCTCTCCAGCGCCAATGCCCTGTGTTAGATGCCTAGCAAAGCACAAAAAAATAAAGAGGAAGGGTAACACCTTCCCAAAAAATCTACAATCAATGAATTACAGTAAGTCTACACCCAAATTAAGTCAATACACATTACACATGACGGCTATAGACTTAATTTCATACTCGTAACTAACCATATTTTTACTACTTTATAGGGTAACTTGTCAAGAACTTTCAAACAATATTAAGGAGTCAAGACACAACTGAATTAAAAAAAAAAAACCACTCGTATAAAAAAAAAATCTCCAATATTTCCCCTCTTCTTTTCCTCGGAGTGAGGAACAACCCAATAACTTACTGTTCAAGACTAAAGGAAAAAGCACTTTAAAGGATCTGCTGAAGACTGGGAAAAGGACCACTCCTCCAAGGACAAAAGCTGTACCCATTCTCCGACAGAGCACTGTCCCAACTGACAGGTCCACTCCCATCAACTTTCTCCCAATAAATGGAGTTTAAACACTTACTAAAATGTAAATTTTGCTCTGCCTATTAAAAAAAAAAAATTCGGCCCAACGGATACCAACTCTAAGGTAGACAGACCCATTAGTACAAGGATATTTTAATAGTTGGGAAGGTGGGATGACCTGTTAACAGCTCCTCCAACTGGTCAGAGCAGATAGCCTTTGAAGCTCTAACAACATTAATATATGTTAAGCAATTTCAAGTTCTAGTGGACAGTCAGATGCACCGAACAAAGTTTGGGGCCAGCAGCCACGACACAACAGGTGAGAAACAGTGGACATCACTACGGAGCATTCAATGGCAAACCCAGGAATCCACGAAAGCCTGGGGATATGGGAGAGAACCAGGCACAAGACCATCCTAGACCCCCCGTTTTAACCGAGGCAAAGGCAGCGTTCCTTCTGAAGGGGTGCGCCACCTCCCCCTCCTGTACCCCGGGGCCCACCACGCCAGTCCCAGGAAGAAGCCAGGCCCCTCGGTGGGTCTCTCCGCCGTAGAGGAAAAACACAATGTCGCTCCTTATTTCTGCGTACAAAAGGACTTTGCGCCCTCCTCCTCGAACTGCCGCCTAGGCGCCTCCTCGCAACTTGCAAGAAGGTGGGCAGCGCGCCATATTCAGCGCCCCCCAGTCCACCTGGGTAACCATCCCACGCCACCCCGGCGGGAGGGAAGCTCCGGAGGTCGCCGGGCCGAACCACCAGCCTCCTCTCCCGCCAGAGACAGCCACTCCCGCGCCCCGCCCGGCCGCGCCGTGCCACCGGCGGGCCAGAGCCGGGAAGAGCCGAGGGGGCGAGCGCCTAGCCGCCGCTCCGGTCCCGCGCAGCCTACCCACCTCCCACTCCCGGGCCCGGCGCGCTCTCCCGGGTCGCCCGCTCCCGAGCCCGTGGGGGGAAGACCAGGCCCGGGGTTCCACGGCGCGGAGGAGGCCGCGGCCGGGAGGACCCGAAGCGGTAGGGGAGGCCGGAACCCTGGGGCTCTTGGGAGAGCAGCCGCCTCCCTCCCGAGCCCGCCAGGACGCCTGGGGCCTAGTGCGGCCTGCGCATCCTCGGGGTGGCGGTTTGGCTGGGCCGGGCCCTGGCCCCCCGCCCCAGGCAGGCCGAATCCGGCGGGGGCCCAGGCCCCGAGCCGGGGGCGGCAGGGTGCCGGCTGCGGGGCGGGCCGGCCGGCCGGCGGGCGGGCGGCGTGTTGCGGCTGCGCCGGGGCTGAAATAGCTGGAGATTGCGCGGTAGGGCACTCACCTCAGAGCGGCTGCGCTACCGTGGGCCTGCGCCGTGGAGACTGCGACCGCGCCGGCTCCTCGCAGCCTCCTGCCACCAGCGGCAATGGCGAGCGCTGCCGCCTCTGCCGCCGCCGCCGCCGCCGAGGAGGGGGAGGGGAGGGAGGAGGCACGCACGCGACGCACGGCTCAGCTTCCCCGCCCGGAGGCCGCCATGATGGCGAGGCCGGCACAGCTCTCCGGCCCCGGGGAGGGGCTTTCGGCGGCGCCCTCGCAGCCCCCGGCAGCCTCGTCGGTCTCTCGTTCCGCTCTGCAGCGCAGAGCTGGGGCCGGGACCAGGAGGGCGGCTGGATGAGCAGACCGTGGACGCGGCGGCGAAGTGGCTCCTGCCGCCCAAAATGGTTGCTAATCCGAAGGGGCCCTCCGCTCGGTGCCGAGCGCGGGGAACTGGGACCTCCGCTCCGAAGGGGCTCCCCCACATTTTATTCGGCGCGCCCTGCGTCGCCGCCTCGGCCCCTCTCAGAAATGAGCTTTGTTTCTCTGTTTCAAAGCCCTAAGCAGATCTTTAAAACGGGAAAGTTTCGTACAAAGCAATATGGTAGTCTGTTCTCCCGTTCCTTAGACCAGCATTTCTAAGGGGCCGGTTTCCGAACTGGGTGCTGTTGTGGGTGCTCCGAAGTGCACCTGTTAGCGAACCAAGGCTCTATTTAATAAAAAATAAAAATAAAAAAAATCAAGTTCCCGCCCTTGCTTTCTTGGAGCGTATAGGAAGCAATAGGGTGTCCTAAGAAGTGAGTAGACAGTGGGAAAAATAAAAGGTTGGAGACGTGGGGTAGTTTGAGTTGCTTTTATGTCATTGGGAGTCACCATCAGATCCCCAGCTCCAGCTGAAACCTAGAATCTGAATGTGTTCGGACAACCTGCGTTTTTAACACTTCCTGAAGATTTAATGCATACTAGATAATTATAAAATGCCCCACATGGGGTCAGAAAACAGCTTAACAAATAAGGAAACAATTTTTAATTGGATACCTCTTGTATGTATTTTTTTTTTAATTCCAAGACATGGTTTCTCTGTTTAGACCAACCTGTCCTAGAACTCACTCTGTAGAGGAAGCTGGCCTTGAACCCAGAGATCATCTGCCTCTGCCTTCCAAGTGCTAGAATTAAAGGCCTGGTGCACCATTGCCTGGCTTAACTGAATGCCTTTTTCCCCTTAATGTTTTCTAAACCACTATCACCACCCACCTCTAGAAATAATGTCTGCTCTTTCCTCTTTGCCTCAATTTTACATACTCAGTGGTTATTTGTTTGTTTGTTTATTTTTGAGAGACAGGGTCTCAACTATGTAACCCTAGATGGCCTGAAACTCACCACAAAGACCAGACAGGCCTGGCCTCTAACTCAGAGGTTTTTTTTTTATCCTATCTTTGCCTTCCAAATTCTGGGATTAAAGATATGAACCCTATGCTTGGCCATCTAGGAGATCTTGAAAACATTGCTGCCTCTTTCTGACTTTGGTCCAGGCTGCTTTCTTATGGAGATGCTACATTGATGACTCCTCACAGTCTCCCAGCCACTGAACTTGCTCTCTCCAGCCCCTTCTGCACACTTCAACTTGAATGGATTTTAAAAAAAAAAGCAGCTTGTGGGGGCTGGCGAGATGGCTCAGCAGGTAAGAGCACTGACTGCTCTTCTGAAGGTCCTGAGTTTGGATCCCAGCAACCACATGGTGGCTCACAACCATCCATAAAGAGATCTGACGCCCTCTTCTGGTGTGTCTGAAGACAGCTACTTACACATACTTACAATAATAATAAAAAATAAATCTTTAAAAGCAGATTGTGTTATTTCCCTGTTTGGGGTGTCTAACGTCTAAAATCCTTGAAGGTAGCTTTGAGAAATTTGATGACCTCATCCACAGTGCCATCTCTGACTTCATCTGCCCTGTCTCTCTCGGGCTACAGAAGAACTGGGAAGCCGTTAGATCATATATATCAATACTATCCCCTCTGCTCAGAACATTTCTCACAGCTGTCTTCTCACCTGCTAGAACGTCCCATCAGAACAGCTTATTACTCCTTTAGACTCAACATTGCTTTTATCCCTCATCCCCCATGCCTGGGTGCTTTACCTTTCCTCATTACACAGGACTTACCAGCTACATCTGTATTATCTCCCTTCTCAGTAGCCCAACCTAACCTCCATTATGGAAGGTTGACCTTCCATCCTGGCCTCCCAAGTAGTGGGGTACCAGGCCTGTGCTACCGTGCTCAATTAATGTGTGCTGGAGATTGAACCCAGGACCACATGCATGCTAGGCAAACAAACAATTGAGCACCATCCTCAGCCCCCCAACACTCTCCCTCTCATTTCCTTTTCCGGTGGAACCCATTACGTAAGTACTACTATGGTCCCACTTGACAGATGAAGAAGCCAACGTTGATGTTATTTGTCCCAAGTCAGATGGAGGTGGAGCCAGTCCTGATCCTGACCCTGCCAGAGCTTTTAGATGGCAATCCACATCCACTCACAAAGCACAAGAGGAACTTAGTGTCAGACAACATTAACTCTTGTGAAACTTTTGACATTTTGTACTACAAATGTTTTAACTTTACAAATAGTAGAAAACACCAGATTACACAGAATATTTATTACCAGGGCTAATATGATGGGATGAATGCTGTAAGTGGATTTGACTTTTTCATCACCCTTATATTAGTTCTGTACAGTCTTAAGACTTAATGACATTGCCGGGCGGTGGTGGCACATGCCTTTAATCCCAGGGCTTGGGAGATAGAGGCAGGCAGATTTCTGAGTTCGAGGCCACCCTGGTCTACAGAGTGAGC
Organism: Mastomys coucha; assembly: GCF_008632895.1. Lineage (NCBI taxonomy): Eukaryota > Metazoa > Chordata > Mammalia > Rodentia > Muridae > Mastomys > Mastomys coucha. Next base: position 25,053,442 of record NW_022196903.1, on the reverse strand, counting down.
TCCAGGACAGCTAGAGCTATACAGAGAAACCCAAAAAAAAAAAACTTAATGACATTAAGCATCCCAAACAAATTGAAATGACTGCCCACAAGACAAATTTGCTGATGTTTCCATGAGAATGGGGATTCTTGTATTGGCAGGTCAGGGCTGCCTCTTGACCAGAGGATTTTGGTTTTTTGGGTTTTTTGTTGTTGTTGTTGTTGTTTTATTAAGACCAATCACACCAAGTCCTTTGTATGCAAATCTTATGTCAATAGGTTCTCAGACCTGCCCTGCACATTAACTTCTCCTGGGTCCTCTTGCCTACTTCTTTCTGAGTTTATTGATTAGGTTATCAATGAAATTCTGGCAGCCTTCACCCAGACACCTTACCCACCTGATTAGATCTGATGGAGCTCATTGGATGACAAAGTTTGGCATTCTTTTTCTATTCTTGTCTTCTCATTCCAATGACAGAAAGAAAAAAGGTAGATGAAGAGGCCTCAGGATGCTCTGCTGGCAAAAGTGCTTATCAAGCAAACCTGAGTTCAGTCCCTGGACCTGGACCACACTGTGGAAGCAGAGAACCTACTCCCAAAAGTTGTTTTCTGACCTTGTGCCTGCCGTGGTATGCACACCTTTCCATGACCACAATAATTTTTATTTAAGGTAGATGATCCTAATGGCCTCTTTGAGCATTGAGGCTTAACGTAGTGTGACAGATAGCTTTTGACAATGTTGAGCAAGTGCTAAGATATTAACAGTGCAGCTTCACTGGGGATCAAAAGTTAGTTAAGCCACTGAGATCTAGAGGAGACTCATGTCTCTCTATCTGATCCCCTCCAGATAGAGGCAGACTGGGAACAAAGTTTGCTCCTCTATGAATGTCCCCAAAACAGAAGAAAATCCTGTTCAACTTGAGAAACTATGAAGTGAGTTCCATTTTCCTGGGAGATTAAAGGTCAGCTTCCTCGTATTATTGAGAGGTGACAAGGGCTGTCTTTGACATTCAAAGAGGCAGTCCAGCCAGGTCATGCATCATTTTACACACACACACACACACACACACACACACACATACACACACACACAAAAAAAAAATCGACAAATCCTTGGGCTAAACAGGTTTGGACAACTCTAGCATTGGGCAAAAGCTACAAATAACAATTCTGTCAACCAGTTTGGTGTGATTGTCTTGCTAAGAAGTAAACTTTAAGACTCTCATTTGAGGAGGCTGAAAAGATGGCTCAGTGGTTAAGAGCACTGGTTGCACTTCCAGAGGACCCAGCTTCAAATTCCCAGCACCTACATGGTAACTCACAACTGTCTGTAACTGCAGTTCCAGGGAATCTGACAGCCTGACACAGACATACATGCAAGCAAAACACCAATGCACAGAAGATTTTTAAAAGATATAATAAAAATTATCTTTTTAAAAAAAGACTACAGTTTGGGCATTGATGGGGTAGGGGAATAGACTGAAATGACCAGTGTCTAGCCTGCTCTACACTGTAGCTTGGGAGCAGATATCTAATTAATTACTAAGTTTTATTTTATTTGGTTGTATCATTGTTTCCAGGGACCTCACTGAGAAGAGATGGCTGCTTAACACAGGATCCCAGCATTCCTAGGTGCCCAATCATATTTTTTCCATACTGTCTTCATATCGGTCACTGAAAGATGCTCTGAAGTCTCCTCACTGGTGGGAATTAGGGCCAGAGATGGCTAACAGAAGTGGAAATGAAAGGACCAATGTAAACAGAGGAAAATTCAATACTGCTTGGTAACTGAGGAGACGGCTGAAGGGCTAAGAGGGCCAAGGACAGAGGTGATCCAAGGTTTTCAGGACAGAATGGCGGACGGATGCAACTGAAAGTGTCCTGACCTTGCCGAAAGGGAAGTCAATTTAGAGACAGGATATGTCTGGTTTCCAGCAGATTGAATGGTGGCTGGCAATGGGGAAGCCTGCTGCTTTAGGATTACCCTGGCACAGCCAGCAAGCAGCTTGGAATAGAATTGGTAAAGACACAAGAGCAACTGGCTGAGTGCACACTGTCAGAAGCCAGGGAAGAATCTGAGAGAGGCTGAGAAGTTTCGTTTTGGAAGCGGGTTTTATTATGATTGTGGTAGAGGGTGTTTTCAGTATTAGCTCCCTAATACTTAGCTAACAGTTCTGAAGAAGTGCTCCCTTTAAAATGAGACCATTCCATCATTCCATTTATTCATTCACCTTTAGGTATGACTTACCAGCTCAAAAGTTTCCCTCATAGCATGCCCCTACTGATCTTGTCTATTTGATAAAGCCTTGGCTCCCATTCCTGGTGGTCATCTGGTCAGAACTGTGTCAACGTGTGTTTTCTGAGAGCCAAGTCTCATTCTGTTTTTTTTTTAAAGATATATTTTATTATTTATTTTATGCATGTGAGTTCACTTTCAGTCTCTTCAGACACACCAGAAGAGGGCATTGGATCCCATTACAGATGGTTGTGAGCCACCATATGGATGCTGGGATTTAAACTCAGGATCTTCTGGAAGAACAGTCAGTGCTCCTAACTGCTGAGCCATCTCTCCAGCCCCTAGTCTCATTTTTTTTTTTGTTTGGTTTTTCAAGACAGAGTTTCTCTGTGTAGCCCTAGCTGTCCTGGAACTCACTCTGTAGATCAGGCTGGCCTCCAACTCAGAAATCCACCTGCCTCTTTCCTCCCCCCCACCCCCAGTCTCATTATTGATGAAGCTGTGGAGATAAAAGGTCATGAACAAGCCAGGCAGTGGTGGCATAAGCCTTTAATCCCAGCACTTGGGAAGCAGAGGTGGTAGATTTCTGAGTTGAAGGCCAGCATGGTCTATAGAGTGAGTTCCAGGACAGCCATGGCTACATAGAGAAACCCTGTCTCAAAAAACAAAAACAAACAAACAAACAACAAACAAAAGTCATGAACACTACCAAGGTCCCCAGAATTGTCCTAGTCCGTCATTACCTTGAGATCACAGGTGACTGGTCCAAAAATAGATTCTTGGCTCAAAGTGGACCAATTAGATCCATTAATGGAGATTTTGAAACTGAAATTGAAAAAAATCTCACCTTGTCCTTCTCTCCACCTGCCTCGTCCCTCCTCCCCTCCCTTCTTCCCTTTCTCCCTTTCTGTACGTGAGTTACACCTTAGATGTTGTGGGAGGTGCAGTCAGAGACCATTTTCTACCCAAATAACTGAGAAATGGGAAGTCTATCAGTTCAGAAGAGTGAGGCAGAAGTACAGAGAGAGGGAGCCCGGGGAGAGGGGAAGAGGCTTCCTGCTTCATTGTCAATTCCACTGGACTTTAAAGTCACACAGGAGACATCTTACTGGACATGACTGTGGGAGCATCTCCAAAGAGGTTTACTGAGGGAGACCAGCCCAGCCTGAATGTTAACAACACCACTTCATGGGCTAGGTACTGGACCAATAAAAAGGAGAAAACAAGGCAAACACCAGTCCTTTTCTGTCTGCTTGCCTACTGAGGATGGGATGTGACAGGCCTGGCAAGCTGAACTGTATCCTCAAACCAACAGCCAAAATCATCCTTTCCTCCTGGGGTTGTTTCTTGTCAAGTATTGGTCATGCAGATGAGCAAGGCAATGTGTGCATGCCCCGAGGCTCCCTACTGTTCTCCTGAGCTATAGTACCCCCAACTCCCCAACAGACACACAGTGTGGCTTCTTGAGCAGCCCCTAATAAATTCCCTTTTTGCCATAAGCACTTCAAATAGGGTTTCTAATGGGCAGGCACTTCTAATGCCAATTCAATTGTTCACATCTGCTGGGTGATGAGTTCCAATTGCCACAGCTGAGCTAGGAACAGAGCACTTTGAAGATGAGCTAGCCATGCTCTTGGGGTTTAGAGGAGGCCTAGGCAAGGCTAGGGCTGAAGAGACACAGAGAGGCATGGAGAGCACATTTGAAAGATTTTTTTTTTTTTAATTATGTGTGTCTTACTCAGGGTTTCTATTCCTGCACAAACATCATGACCAAGAAGCAAGTTGGGGAGGAAAGGGTTTATTTGGCTTACTTCCACATTGCTGTTATCACAAAGGAAGTCAGGACTGGAACTCAAGCAGGTTAGGAAGCAGGAGCTGATGCAGAGGCCATGGAGGGATGTTCCTTACTGGCTTGCTTTCCCTGGCTTGCTCAGCCTGCTCTCTTATAGAACCCAAGACTTCCAGCCTAGGGATGGCACCACCCACAAGGAACCCTACCCCCCTTGATCACTAATTGAGAAAATGCCCCACAGCTGGATCTCATGGAGGCACTTCCCCAACTGAAGCTCCCTTCTCTGTGATAACTCCAGCCTGTGTCAAGTTAACACCCCAAACCAGCCAGTACAATGTGTAAACGAGTACAGCTACCCGTGTAGGCCATAGGTGTCAGATCCTCTCTGTAGCTGGAGTTCTAGATGGTTGTGACTCACCTGCCATGGGTGCTGGGAACCAAACTTGGGTCATCTAGAAGATCAGGAAGTGCCCTTTACACTTCACCATCTCTCCATTCCAGATGGCTCAAGCCTAAGGAGCCACCTAGGGGTCAGCACTGACCAAGTTTGAGGGTAAGCATGTCCAAGGTCCTGCACATTGGGTGGCCCTATCATCTAACTTTGCTCACAGTGGAGGTCTGGGAAGGCTTCATAAGAAAGTTGGCAAGCTGAGCTGAACCTGGGAGGAGGAACAGCTGGACTTGGGGGCAATGTTATATGCCTCAAAGTCAAGTGGTAATGTTCCAGCTCTCAGGCAGTCATCCCCCAGGATCATCCAGTGTGACATAAGTATCTGAGGCCGGAAGAAGCCAAGACTAAGAAGAAAGGGAGAACTGAGTTTCGGCGGGGAGGGGAGGGGTGCTGCTAAATCTTCCCAGGGCAAAGATGGAAACAGACTCTTCCCCTCCTTCCAAGGTCCCAGCAGCAAGCTCAAGCACAAGTCCTTTCACCAAAGCTTTGGAAAAACATGAGTTTCTTGGGCGTTCTTACAGAGAATAGGTGAAGGGTAACCTATAAGGGTGAGAGTGTTCTTCCCTTAAAAGGCCAGAAAGTCTTTCTCCACCAGGGATTAGGAGTTTCCCATAACCAAAGCTATGTAATTGGACCCCTCCTCGTCCCCCCAGTCTTCCCTGGCCGACATACTCTAGCCCCTCCATGTAATTGAGACAGAGTTATATATAACAGGTAGTAAGATACTCAACACTAAGATGAGGGTCTGTGACTCTCCCCAACCCTTCATGAGAGGCTGGGATGACCCTTTTGCAAGGGAGGGCACAGCTAAACTCCCCAGCATAGTATTTGTGTGGCTTGGAGGACAGTCATGCACACCAAGGCAGTGAGAAAAATGTGTTTCTTCTTCTTCTTCTTCTTCTTCTTCTTCTTCTTCTTCTTCTTTTTCTTCTTCTTCTTCTTCTTCTTCTTCTTCTTCTTCTCTTTCTCCTCCTCCACCTCTTCCTCTTCCTCCTCCTGTTCCTCCTTCTCCTCCTCCTCCTCCTCCTCCTCCTTCTTCATAGTATTTGTGTTGGCAACAAAGGTTATGAGACAGGGCCCTGCTATATGGCTCTGGCTGTCCTGCAACTCATATGTATACCAGGCTAGCCTCAAACTCACAGAGATCAACCTACCTCTGTCTGCTGTGATGCTAGGATTAGAAGTGCATGTCACTATGCTTGGCAGGAGTGATGATTATTAAGCTAGAAATGATGCTATCAGAACCAGCCTTAATGAACATCATTAAAAATAACAATATATAATTGATATAATTTGACAATTGATTGAGAGACAAGGACATAGAAAATAATCAGAAATACAGTTAAGCACTATACAGTTACAACAAAGGAAGAGAAAGTATTCGATTAAAGTCTGTCAAGGTGTGTGTGTGTGTGTGTGTGTGTGTGTGTGTGTGTGTGTGTGTGTGAAATATAAGGGGTACATAGGATTTGTTTTAGAAAAAGGTCTTCTGGCCGGGCAGTGGTGGCACACGCCTTTAATCTCGGCACTTGGGAGGCAGAGGCAGGCAGATTTCTGAATTCGAGGCCAGCCTGGTCTACAGAGTGAGTTCCAGGACAGCCAGGGCTATACAGAGAAACCCTGTCTCAAAAAACCAAAAAGAAAAAAAAAAAAACCAAAAACAAGTTATTGTATATAACTGAGATATGCTAATAAAAGCATAATCACATTACTTGAGAAATGGAGGCAGGAGATCAAGAGCTCAAGGACATTTGGGACCAGCAGAAGACTGGATCCAAATAAATAACTAAATAGTCAGGTTCAAGTGTTCAAATCTATGCGTTTAAGGCCATCCTGGTCTCCATAGGAAGTCCTAGGCCTGTCAAAACTACAGTGAGATCCTGTCTCAAAAAAACAAAAAAAGTTTGTTTTTTCCCCCCTTCTCTTTCTTCCTCTTGCTCGGGCCCCAATCACTCCAGCCCATAGTTTTTTGTTTGTTTGTTTGTTTGTTTGTTTCTCATTATGGATGTTTGTGAGCCACCATGTGGTTGCTGGGATTTGAACTCAGGACCTCCAGAACAGCAGTCAGCGCTCTTAACTGCTGAGCCATCTCACCAACCTGGAAAATAAAGTTTATACAGCCTATTGATGCTGTGCCATGGTGGTTCAAGGTACAAATGTCTATCATGTTCCCACAACTGTGAAACCACCTCATGATGGGTTTCTTAGAGTATGTCCATCATTACAAGATGTATGAGACTGTATGCTCCTAAAGATATGTACATAAAGTACATACAATGATCTGTTAAGATAGAAAATTGGTATCTAGAGGTCATTAGTGGGAGAGGGTCTTTTCAGAGTTTATCATTTGAATATTTGGATCCTTGAAGCATTTGGATACATCACCTAACAAAAACCAATTCCTGAACATTACCTCAACAAATTAATACCCAATCCCAAAGATGACAATAAGCCACTAGCAGATGGCAAAAGCTGTCAGTAGAAATAAAGAACTCAAGAAGAGAGGTTCCTTTGAGAAAAAGAACAATGTATTGGACAGGGCCTGCGAATGCCAGCTGGCTTCCTACAGGTGAAGACCAGAATGCAGTGTGAGACTTAGAGACACTTTTGAAGGCCGTAGGCCAGAACTGTTTCTAAAATGGTGGAAACAGATGTCAGAATTCATGGTGGAGGAGCGTGGAGGCAGCTACAGTAGACTGTAAGGAGCAGCCAAAGCCCTGAGCTGGTGAAGTTCTGAGTGAATGACATGGCCAGGCCAGTTGGGAACTCCAAGACCAGTTGAACTATGGGAAACTGGCAAAGCAAGAACCCACAGAAGCCAGGCTCAAGAGGAGCAGCAAAGCTTCCCTTAGGAGTCAAGAGTATGAGGGTTTATGAACTGTTCATCGGTGTATTCCTCCTCTAGGATGTTTAGAGCTGCAAACTGATCCCTCCAGAGACCTCCTACAGACTAGCTAGTCCTTCCCCAGTGCTGTACCAGTGTGCTCCAGAGCCCTACCTGACCCCAGCTGCCCTACACACATGTCTTATGTGTCTGTCCTCTATGCATTCTCTTGCTGCCCCTAGCCAGGAGTCTAGGACCCAAGCTATGAGGGTCAAGGTGATTCCTTCAGGAGTGGTAGGGTAAATTAATAATGGAGTTAGGAGAGAGAGAAAGCTTGTGGTCATAGCAGACCACACACAGATTTAACTCTGTAGGCTTCTGGAAAAGAGTCAGTACAAAGAGGAAAGGTTGGAGAGAGAAGAGGAAGGGGGAAGGGTGGAGGGTGTGAAAGTGTTGAGAGAGCCTCTAACCTATTGGCTGAAAGGGGGCCCAACAGTCCACAGATTTCTCAGGAGCCACAGTGAAGGTTAGAGCAGGCTTTGCATAAGGAAAGCCTGAAGGGCAGTCAGAGGGTGGACCACTGGTGCTGGGAGCCCAGTAAGGATTAGGACCCACTTTCTACACAGCCCACAAACATCTGGGTGGCCAGGGAAGTTTTAGTTTGGGAGTACCCGCTGAACCCAAGGCCTTGGGAGTACCCGCTGAACCCAAGGCCTCACTCATGCTAGCTCTAGCACTGAGCTATGTTTCCAGCTACGGTAAACAGTCTTGTGGGGGTTTTTTGTTTGTGATTAGTTGTATTTATTTTCTTTTATTTCGAGACAGGGTCTCTCACTTAGTTCTGACCATCCTGGGAATCACTATGTAGAGTAGGCCAGGCTAAGCTCAAAGTCAAAGAGATCAACCTGCATGTAACAATTTTTTTTTTTTTTTATTTTCACTTGTTAGTTTAGACTGGCCTCAAACACTGAAACCTCCCCACCTCAGCCCAGCCTTAACTTCTAAATAGAAGGGATTTTATGCCTGTGCCACTATGCCTGGCTCTGCTTGTCTGGGACTGTAGTTTTTCAACAATCAACCTCTGAAAGTTTGTGTTTGTCAATCTGTTGGGAAAAACCTTCAGTCCAGCACTCAGGAGGCAGAGGCAGGTGGATCTCTCTAAATTCAAAACCTGCCTGGTCTACATAGAGTGCTCCAGACCAGCCAAGGCTGCATCTGAGACCCTGCCTCAAAAAATAAAAAAACAATAACCAGGACATCCAAGACTATACAGAGAAACCCTGTCTCGAAAAAAACCAAACCAAACCAAAACAAACCAAAACAAAAAAACAATAAAACCCCCAAGTTGTCCTCTGACCTCCACATGCATGCCATGGCATATGAACACTGTCCCCACTGAACACATGCACGCACACACACACACACACACACACACACACACACGCACACGCACCATGCACACACAGACACATATACACTAATAAAAAAACTTTTCTCTAAAACTTCCTTTAAATTGTGGTGAAAAGCCACGTATTAGGGCTCTAGAGTTAGTGCTCCTGCACATGGCTTCCACAACGAAAAATTATTTCTCTAGACGCTAGAGATCAGAAGTCAAAAGCAAGGTGCTATCGGGCTTGCTTTTTTCTGAGGCCTCTCTTCTTGGGCTGAGACGTGGCCCTCCCATTATGTGTGAGCGTATGCTATCTCTCTCAGTCTTTTTTTTCCATACTCTCCCCAACCCCTCCCCCCTTTTAAAGATAGGTTTCATGTATCCTCAGACTGGCCTCCAGCTTGACAGATAGCAGAGAATGACCTTGAGGGTTTTTTAAAGATTTATTTCCTTATTATATGTAGGTACACTATAGCTGTCTTCAGACACTCAGTGACACCTTCAGAAAAGGGCCTCAGATCTTGTTATGCATGGTTGTGAGCCACCATGTGGTTGCTGAGATTTGAATTCAGGACCTTTGGAAGAGCAGTCAGTGCTCTTAACCACTGAGCCATCTCTCCAGCCCCTGATCTGAATCTTAAGGATGGAAAACACAGGCATTTAATTAGAGGTGAAAAGATACACATTTTTAATCCAGATCTTGAGGCTGGAAAACACCAGAAGCCTATGAGGATATGGAAGAAGGAAGCTTTTGTTCTTTGCCTGCCTGCCCAGCACATCCATTCCTTCACTGCATTGGAACCCACTTCTTCAGGATTCCAGCATGTACTGAAGACCAGCTGAGACATCCAGCCCTGTGAACAGAGCAACCACTGGATTCATGGACTTTATACTCAGAGCTAGCTATTGGTGGGTTAGCTGTACTGCAGTCTGTAAGTCATTCCAATAAATTCTCTTTATATATATTTAAGAAGGGATTCATTCCATATGTTCTGTGACTCTAGAAAACCCTGAGTAATACATGTGGTTATAAACAACCTTAATCCCAATACTTAAGAGACAGAGGCAGGCAGATCTCTGAGTTTCAAGGCCAGCCTGGTCTACATAGTGTATTTCAGTCTGTTCACAGCAGTAAAACCCTAAGACACACATAAAATAAAATACATTTTTTTTTTTTTTTTTTGGTTTTTCCGAGACAGGGTTTCTCTGTGTAGCCCCTGGCTATCCTGGAACTCACTCTGTAGAACAGGCTGGCCTCGAACTCAGAAATCCGCCTGCCTCTGCTTCCCAAGTGCTGGGATTATAGGCGTGAGCCACCACCACTTGCACATAAGATAAAATACATTTAATAATAAAGAACAGATACCAAGTGTCCATTTACCCCTTATTATTACTTTATTTTTTCCTCATTGATGAATTCCTGATGCAGATATGGTCTGTGTATTTTGACCGACTGGGTTTCCTTTCAAATCTCTCATCTCTTTTCACGTATAGTTTCCTCTATCTTGTATTTCCGTACAATTCTTTTTGTCACTGGAGAAACTGACAAATGGCATTGGAGAGCTTCACATAATTGGGATTTTGCTGATTGCACCTCCTTTAGGTCTACAGACTTGATCTGATTTTTGTTCAAAGGTCTGGGTGGAGCAAGATTACTTCCTTGGTGCTGTGTGCCTTCCTCAGCCAGAATATAACACCAAGCTTTGGTGTTAAACAGTAGCTTCATTAACACTTCATAGAGGGCTTGTGAGATGGCTCAGCAGGTAAAGGGGTTTGCCACCAAGCCTGAAGACAAGATCCTCAGAACCCACAAGCTAGAAGGATAGGATTGCATTGATCCTGTGGGCTGTCCTCTGACCCTACACAAGCACTATGGCATAACTGTGACCATGGGTACACAGTAAGTATACAAAAAGCCAACAGGAGCCTGTTGTTGGAAGCCTTTCATCCCAGCACTGGCAGTATCTCTTTGAGTTTGAGGCCCAGCCTGGTCTACAGAGCTAGTTCCAGGACAGCCAGGACTGTACAGAGAGAAATCTTGTCTCAAAAAAAAAAAAAAAAAAAACAAAACAAAACCCAACCTAAACAAACAGACAAACAAGACACAAAACAAAACAAAACAAAAAAAAAAATTAAGGGACACATAGTCTTTACTTTCCTTGGGAGGTACAGTGATCTCGACTCTCAGTCTCCTGGTTCAAGTAGGACAGCCCTCACCCCTAAGGAGTAGTTTTGTAGTTTAGTAGTTCTGAGACTAGGTGCCTAAACAAAATTACTGGCCAGAGTCCCTTCTCCCCTCACCTCACGAATGAACTCACTGTAGAAATGAGTTTCTTTATTGGATGGCACGCACACGCTTTTCCTGGAGAGCAGAAAGGAATCCGATCCGCCTCTAGATAGATCTCTGGCTTCTTCCTCTTTGGATTCAATCAATGGTGGATCAAAATACGCAGAAAAACAGAATTTGCATCTGTATTGAACATATATATGTACTTTTCTGGCTCATTACTGTCCAAAATATACAGTCTAACTGCTCTCTACAGCATTTGCCTTGCACTAGGGATTGTACATGCTACTTTTCTGTTGGAATAAAATAGTATAACCAAGGCAGCTCACCGAAGGACAGGTTTATCTGGGCTTCTGGTTCCAAAGGTCCAAGAGCCATAGAGCTGCAGAGGTGGCTCAGCAGGTAAGAGCACACAGAGAACCTGGAATTTAGCTCCTAACACCTACCTGTTGACTCTCAACTCTCTGTAGCTCCTGTTTCAGGTACTCTGAGGCCCTATTCTTACCTCCTCTAGCATTGCATGCACACAGTACAGTTACATGCATGCAAGCAAAACACAGAATAAAAATTAATTGATCTTTCTAAAAGAAGAGACTGCATCAGCACCACATTGGGGAAGCACGGCAGCAGGCAGGCATAGTGACTGATCTGACAGCTAAGACCTGAGAGTTCACACCTCAAGGCAGAGAAACGCCAAGTGGAATAGCCAGAGGCTTTGAACGCTTAGAGCCCACCTCCAGTGATGAACTTCCTCCAGGACGGCAATGCCCCCTAACCCCTCCCAAACAGTCACCTAACTGGCACCTCAATGCAGGGGTTATAGGAACATCTCATTCAAATCACCACAATAAGTAATCTAGAGATGATTCAAAGTGTATGGGAGGTCTTAGAACCAATTTGAACCATTTTCTAAAAGGGATTTGAGAGCATTAGTAGAGTTTAGGATTCATGGGGGATCCTGGAACAAGACCCCTGTGCATATTGAGGGATAGTTGTACTAACTGTTTTCATGTTATTGCTAGTACTTAGTAGATACCTACTGTGGGCCTAGCTACTGTGAAACAATTCCTAGCTCAGATTC
>NW_022196903.1:25036614-25041393 GCF_008632895.1 Mastomys coucha | reverse complement strand
AAGATTTATTTTATTTATTTTATGTATGTGAGTATACATGAGCCTTCATCTGGTTGCTGGGAGTTGAATTTAGGACCTCTGCTCAGTCCAGTCAACCCCACTCACTCCGGCCCAAAGATTTATTTTATTATTATAAATAAGTACATATAGCTGTCTTCAGACGCACCAGAAGAGGGTGTCAGATCTCATTACGGGTGGTTGTGAACCACCATGTGGTTGCTGGGATTTGAACTCAGGACCTTAGGAAGAGCCGTCAGTGCTCTTAACCGCTGAGCCATCTCACCAGCCCAGAGATTCTGGCTTTTACCTACAGCTATCATCATTAAAGTACACTCAAGAAAGTAATGGTCTCACAAGGACCTAAATCTTACCAAGTTCTTTTGAGGATAAAAATGTAGAACTATTTTGTGACTCTTTCTGGGGAGACCAGAACAATTGTCTGTTTGTTCCAGATAGGGCAACAACCACCAACCACAGAGCAAAGAAATGATTCTGCCAGGGTCTTGCTGAATGAAGCAATGAGATTATGGATTCACAGTGGTGTGGGTGACCGCTTACTTGGAGCAGGATGGATGACTCAGAGGCAGCTCTACCTCCAAAATGCCCATCCCTGTATAAGTGAAGGGCTCACAGCTTGTAGGTAGTTCCACAAGTCCTCAGCAATTGTTACTGCTTGCACAACTTTGGGTGGGTGTGTGTGTGTGTTGGGGGTGGATGTTTCTGGAGCTTTCTAAGACTTGTAAATTGTGTCTACTTCCTGAGGGTTTTTTTTTTTTTTTTTTTTTTTTTTTTGAGACAGGGTTTCTCTGTATAGCCCTGGCTGTCCTGGACCTCACTTTGTAGACCAGGCTGGCCTGGAACTCAGAAATCCTCCTGCCTCTGCCTCCCAAGTGCTGGGATTAAAGGTGTGGGCCACCACCACCACCACCGCCCAGCACTTCCTGAGTCTTATGAAGATCCTTCCTTCCCACCCCAGGATAGAATGTTTCACTTCAGGGGAAACCACTACTCAACAACAGACTGTGAAAATGTACAAAGCTGGAGGAGGTAACAGCATGCTTGTGTAGGCTCCATAGTAATCAGAGAACGCCCTGTCAGGTCACAAAGGTCTCTGCTACAAAAGAGTAAGCAAGCATATGAAGTTCACAAGGACGTGGCCCTGGAACAGAAGTAATTTCTCCTTCACTGACATTCATTTGGCTAGATAGCATCTTCTCTAAGGAGCCGCTGAATGCACTGCCAGAGGAGCTCCACCTCAGTGATGTTAAGGATGAAAAAAAAAAAAAACACACACACACACACACACATGAAACACCACCACCACCACCACCACCAAACCCTTATCACTACTGGCAACAACAAGATGTCTTAGAATTGCTTAGATTTTGATGTTAACTCGCAGCTGTTTTCACCAAGGAGGTTAACAGAACGGAGGATGCAGTTTCCATTGGAGGATCAAGTGGGAATCCAAAGGGTTGGTATGACAGCTCTACAGGACATTTCCCAGCCCCATCCCAACAGCCACATGGACGTTCCTGGGATGGCTCCGATGTCAGATTCTATATCGTTTAGTTTACCTTGATCTTTCTCTTCTCTCCCCATATCCCCGTCCTTAGTTTCTTTCTTGACAGAGTCAAATGTATTCTAGGCTATAAACTACTATCAGGCAAGGCTCACCTGGTCCTCTGCCTCCATCTCCTGAATGATGAGAATACAGGGATATGCTTTCATGGCTCGTTAGTCATCTTGAATTTTCACTTTAAAAAATACAGTCATAACCTGTGTGTATTGGTGTGTGTCTGTAATCCCAGCACTTGGAAAACTGAGGCAAAATGATTGTTTAGAGGTCCAGGTCCAGTCTGGACTACATCCCTAGGACTGCATAAAGCAGGCATGGTGGCAATGCTTGAAATCCCAGCACTCCAGCGGTGGAGGCAAAGGAATCAGAAGATCAAAGTCATTGTCAGTCAAGTAAATACTGAGTGGGCCAGCCTGGGCTATGGAAATCTTGCAGGGGCGGGGGAGGGGTTAGAGGAGAAGAGGAAGGAGAAAGGAGTCATCCACTCCACTCACAGCTTCAAGCTCTTCTCAGATAAACAAGCATCCAGACTGGAGTACTTCCTCTCTGGCTCAAGGCCCCACCCTCTGGCCTCGGGCTGCATTCCTCTTAGTCATGCATCCTCTGGTTTTAGTTTTAGATTTTTCCCTTTTGAAAAATGCATCTGATATTCACCGTAGTGTCGTTCCACCTGTTTCTTGCCAGTAAAAATTTGGGGGTCCATTAGATTTCTTCCTATTTACCCTGTTTCTCAGTTCAAGCTGTTAGTGCTCCTGTTATAGTAAAATTCTGGAGTTGAGGTTGGGTATGGTGATGTACAGCTTTAAACCCAGCACTCAGATCTCTGTGAGTTCAAGGCCAGCCTGGTCTACGTAGAGAGCTCTAGGACAGCCAGAGCTTTGTAGGGAGTCCCTGTCTCAAAAAACAAAACAAAACAAAGTAACACACACACACACACACACACACACTCACAAAACCAAACCCTCAGGAGAGACAGCTCAGCAGGTAAGAGCACTTGTTCTTGGAGAGGATGAGGGGTCAGTTCCTAGCATCCACATGGTGGCTTACTACCTCTGTAATTCTAGTTCTAGGGGGATCTGACTCTCTTCATTGGCTTCTGAGGGCAGCAGACATGTACGTGTTGCACATAAATAAAGATAGGCAGACAGCCCAGTACATAAAAAATAAAATGATCTGGAGAGATGGCTCAGCAGTTACGAGCACGTGCTACCCTTGCAGAGGAAGTGAGTTCAACTCCTAGCGCCTACATTTGGCAGCTCTAAACTGCCCTTACCACCAGCTCGGAAGGATTCCAATACCTTATGGCCTCCAAGGTCACCAGCACATTCATAGCATACATTCACACAGACCCAGGAAACAGACACATTAAGAAGAAAAAAGGGGGGGGGGCTGGAGAGATGGCTATGGTTCCTGGCACCTAAGTTAGGTGGTTCACAACTTGTAACTCCAGTTCCAGGAGATCTAATGACTTCTCTAGCCTATGTGTCTATATACATACACGTACACGTACACATACACATACACATACACATACACATACACATACCACATACCACATACCTCATACCACATACCACATACACATACACACACACACATACACACACACGGGGGGGGGGGGGGGGGGGGGGAGGAGGAATAAATAATAAAACTGAATGAAATCCAAAAACCAGAGTTTGTACTGCTCTTGAAGAGGAGCAGAGTTCAGTTCCCAGCACCCACACCAGGCAGCTCATAAATTCCTGTAACTCCAGCCCCAGGGCATCTTAAAACCCATTCTGGCCTTCAAGGACACCTGCATCCCATGCAAGAGTGCGCGCGCGCACACACACACACACACACACACAATTAAAAATAAAATCATTTTTTAACTAATGATAAATATTCCTAAGTCTCATAAACACAAAAAAATTTTGTTTCTGTTGTTTTTCAAGACAGGGTTTCCCTGGCCTTGCTTTTTTAACTCATAGTGATCCACCTGCCTTTGCCTCTTGAGTGCTGGGACTAAAAGCATGCATCACTATGTCTGACAAGAATTTTATTTTTACTTTATTTTTTTTCTTTTCTTTTTTTTAATAATTTTTAAAAATTTATTTATTTATTATATGTAAGTACACTGTAGCCCCCCCCAGTGAATTCTGATGTTTTGTTTTTCTATTTACACTTGCATTCTCTCTGTCTATGTGTTTGTGTGTGTATCTACACATATGTGCATCCACATGCCACATTACATATAAAATCAGAGGTCAGCCTTGGGGTCAGTTCTCACCTTCCACCTTGTTTGAAACAGAGTAGAAGTGGAAACTTCTGGTTTCTTTGGAAAGTCAGTTATGTTAAATGATGTTTTGTTGGGGTACACAGGTGAAAGGATGTTTTGCTGGAGCAGACACATGAAAGAATGTTTTCCCAAAGCATACATAGGTGAAAGGATGTTTGGCTATAGTAAACACGAGAAAGGACACTTGATGAAAGAGGATAAATATGACCCCCCAGAAAGTGGGAGGTGAGCACTGAGCAGAGGTTTGGTTTGCTCTGCCTCACTAGTCTTCCACTAAAGACATACATGTATTGGTTCACCTTGCATAGCATTGTTTGGGCTCTACTAGTGGTGACACCAGAGAGAAACTCGCCAAAGAAGTGCTGGTGAGGTGCCTGCAGCCGCTTACCACTTCTGCAGTCTTGCCCCGAGTCAGTTGGTTAGCCTTACAGTCCCTTCAGGATTGAACTACAGCTGCTTGGTGTCTTCCTAGCGAAAGGAGTGGGCTGTAGCTGCCAGTTCCTGTGTGGTGTCTGCCTGCCTAGCGCTCTGCAGCTGCTGAGGTATAGTTGGTGTTTGTTATGGACTGAACTGCTCAGAAAGAAGACTGAGCTTACGCTTGATCTTCTGAACATGCCCCCTTCCCCCTTATCCTCATAACTTTTCTCTTCCACTACCTCTGGTGGGTGGTAGGCTAAAGGAGAGGTTGAACCCTTATTAAAAGTAGGTTGCAAAAAATGTATGCCTACATAGAGACTTTTGGTGGTTTAGTTGTACACACCAGGCTAGTTGTCCCACAAGCTCCTAAGGGACTTTCCTGTCTCCTTGCCCCCATATTGCCACAGGGGTAGTGGGATTACAGATGCATGCTATATGGGTTTTGTGATTTGATCTCAGGTTTCAGGTTCACACATCTCTCCAGTCCCCCAGGATTTCTTTTCTT
>NW_022196903.1:25033100-25036442 GCF_008632895.1 Mastomys coucha | reverse complement strand
CCAGGCTGGCCTCAAACTCAGAAATCCACCTGCCTCTGCCTCCCAAATGCTGGGATTAAAGGCGTGTGTGCCACTACCACCCGGCCAGGATTTATTTCTTAAATCTTTGGTAAAACCCAGCAATAAAGTCATTTCTTTAAGGAGAGAATTGTAACTAAGATTTCAATTTCTTTAATAGATAATATGGACTTCTAATTCTCCATCTCAAGTCTTATCTTCTCAGAAACTGTCCATTTCACCTATATCATGAGACAAGTAAATATGAAATGGTTCATGATATTTTCAGTATCTGTTGTATCTGCAGGGATCTTGTCTTTCATAACTGATAATCACTCTATTGCTATCCTTAACATTATTGCCTTTGCACTCAGAGGGAACCCTAAACATTGCAGATTCTCCGATTCGCTTGTGTGAGAGTATTAGATTGCAAGGCTGTTGGATGTGCTGCATAGCTGCACATGAGAGTAAATGGAAACCCTCAATAAATGTTAACTTGGGCAGGCAGGGAATTGTGTCAACAATAAAGCTAAAGTACGAGTGCCAGGAGAGTGTGTGGTCTGAATAAGAACAGCCCTCAGGCTCATAGATTTGAATGTTTGGCCCCCAGTTGGTAGATCTGTTTGGGAAAGATTAGGAGCTGTGGCCTTGCTGGAGTGGCTGTGTCACTGGGGGTGGGCTTTGAGGTTTCAAAAAGCCCACAGCATTTACAGTGAGCTTGCCCTCTCTCTGCCTCATCCTTGTAGGTCAGATGTAAGCTCTCAGCTACTGCTGCAGTGTTCTGCCTGCCTGCCTACTGCCATGCTCCACACCAAAGATGGTCGAGAACACACCCTCTGAAACAGTACGGCCCTAATAAACTCTCCCTCTATAAGTTGCTTTGGTCATGGTAAATAGATAACTATTCACGGCAACAAAATAAGTAACCAAGGCACAGGGAATCTCAGTAATAGATTTGTCCAGCTTATGTGAGGATCTAGGTTTTCATCCATAGCAACAAACAAACAAACAAAGGTTAAAACACAGTAAATTCATAAATCCAGCTAATACACATTGATTATTCACAGCCTCTCATGTGCTTTCACGGACGACCCTGTTGGGTAGGGAAAGAATGAAGAAAGCAACTGGCCATAACTCTTTAGTCTAATTTAGTGTTCATTTTATACATCATATAGCTTTAATTAAACCAAAACTAAAACAGAAAACAAAACAAAACAGAACAAAGGCCAGCCAGTGACCTTGCACATTCTGACTCACAGGCAATGACAGAAATGACCTTCCTCTGATCATTTGAAATCTGACCCTGTGCAGTTTTCACCTCCTGGCTGAGTTGGCTAGAAAGCCCTGAATGTGGCCGATTCCCTCCCCCCTGTGAGGACCATTGGGTTTTTGAAAGCAGATATCTGAGGAATCAAGTCTCTTAAGCTTGCAGCTCCTCTCGAGACAAGGTTTCTACACAGGACCAACTGTGGGGCAGGCTGGAGCTATGGCAAGAGCTGAGCAAGAGTTTGAACTTACACCCCAAGGGACCAACCATTCTTATTGCTTATCCTATTGCTCACCAGTGGGCACCATCAGGAACAGTGAGTCTATTCTCATGAGTAGTAATTATGCTTGTGTGCTGCCTTTAATCCCAACACTCAGGAGACAGAAGCAGGTGGATCCCTGTGAGTTCAAGGCTAGTCTGGTCTATATAGTTAGTTCAAGGCTAGCTAAAGTTCCATAGTGAGATCCTGTCCTTTTTTCCCTTTCTTTTCTTTATGTATGTGGTGGTTTAAATATGCTTGGGTCATGTGAAGTAACACTATCAGAAGGTGTGGTCTTGTTGCAGTAGGTGGAGAAGGTGTGGATTTGTTGGAGGAAATGTGTCACTGTGTGGGTGGGTTTTGAGAGTCTCTTCTAAGCTGCTTGAGGATGCTATAGTTGGATCAAGATGTAGAACTCTCAGCTCCTTCTCCAGCACCATGTCTGTCTGGGCACTGCCATGCTTCCCACCTTGATGATACTGGCCTGAACCTCTGAACCTGTAAGCCAGCCCTAATAAAATGTTGTCCCTTATGAGAGTTGCCTTAGTCATGGTGTCTGTTCACAGCAATGGAAACCCTAACTAAGATAATGTGTATGGGTGTTCTGACATCGTGTATCTATCTATTCACTACATGCATGCCTGGTGCCCTTGGAGGCCAGAAAAGAGAGCTGAATCCCATGGAACTGGAGCCCTAGATGGTTGTGAGCCTCCTGGCACAGGCGTTCACTTCCTGGGAGCCAAACCTCTGCAAGAGCACTGCACAGGTCTAAGCTAGATAGGGTCCTAGCACTGAGAGAAGAAGAGAACACAGTCCCCGTCCCTAATCCAGAACTATCTCTAACTGATAACTACTCATAAAGGGAAATTTAGCTTTCTGCAACAGACTATCACTGGGTATACAAACTTAAGGGCAAGCCCCATGCCCAGCAGTAGATGTCAACACAAAATGAACTCACTGATAGTTTGGGATTTTTTTTTTTTTTTTGATTCACAATGCTTTGCTGGGTCTGGTTTTTGTCTTTTTGTTTGTTTGTTTGTTTGTTTTGTCTTTCCCTTATCTTTGCTTATATATTATGGCTTCTGATGTTGTTTTTATGAGAAGTACATACTCTTTAGTGTAGTGCTAAGCATTCTCTAGCCCCAGACCTTGAACTTCTGATCCCTCTTCTTCTACATCTGTAGTACTGGGGTTAGAGGCATGTGCTATGATAGCTAATGGGCAAAGTGCTAGGTATCAAACCCAAGGCATCATCATGTTAAGGGATAACTGTATCAACTGAGTCATAACCAGCCCCAATATGGTATGGTATGGTATGGTATGTTATACCTTACCACAGAGGAAATGCCAAAATACAGTCTTGTAGGATAAGAACTGCCCCCATTTGATAGAAAAAGAAATAAAGACTTATAGAAGTTAAATAACTTGCCCAAACAGTTTAGCTTGTTGCAAGTTATCTGGGCCAGGTTTGCCCAGGTTTACCTAGGAAGGCCCTACTGGAGGGTTCAGGTGACAAGGCATCACTAGGCAAAGCAGCTCTAAAGTCCATGGATGTGGGAGCGTGGCTAAAGCAGGCGGCCCGGGCCAGGGCATCATCGGAGGCAACTGAGCACACGTTCTCTTTAAACATGATAAACATGATGTTTAAAGAGGCCCAGAACAAAGTTCTTTTCCCCTCAGGTTTGTGGGTTCTCGTCCCCCTTCAACTGTCCCCATACTCTGTGCCACTTTAAACATTTTAGTCTCTGTGTTCTGGAATCCAGAAGAGAGAAAGAGAGAAAGAGACAGAGACAGAGAGAGAGAGAGAGAGAGAGAGAGA